>NW_026735286.1:0-144546 GCF_949786415.1 Peromyscus eremicus | reverse complement strand
GGAGATGTGCACACTGAACTGTTAGAATGAGTGTGTCCCTGTGGAGGTGTGCACACTGAAATGTTAGAATGAGTGTCTCCACATGGAGTTGTGCACACTGAACTGTTAGAATTTGTCACATGGAGGTGTGCACACTGAACTGTTAGTATGAGTGTGTCCACATGGAGGTGTGCAAACTGAACTGTTAGAATGAGTGTGTCCACATGGAGGTGTGCACACTGAACTGTTAGAATGAGTGTGTCCCTGTGGAGGTGTGCACACTGAACTGTTAGAATGAGTGTGTCCACATGGAGGTGTGCACACTGAACTGTTAGAATGAGTGTGCCCACATGGAGGGTGTGCACACTGAACTGTTAGAATGAGTGTGTCCACATGGAGGTGTGCACACTGAACTGTTAGGATGAGTGTGTCCCTGTGGAGGTGTGCACACTGAACTGTTAGAATGACTGTGTCCACATGGAGGTGTGCACACTGAACTGTTAGAATGACTGTGTCCACATGGAGGTGTGCACACTGAACTGTTAGAATGAGTGTGTCCACATGGAGGTGTGCACACTGAACTGTTAGAATGACTGTGTCCACATGGAGGTGTGCACACTGAACTGTTAGAATGTGTGTGTCCCTGTGGCGGTGTGCACACTGAACTGTTAGAATGAGTGTGTTCACATGGAGGTGTGCACACTGAACTGTTAGAATGTGTGTGTCCACATGGAGGTTTGCACACTGAACTGTTAGAATGAGTGTGCCCACATGGAGGTGAGAACACTGAACTGTTAGAATGAGTGTGTCCACATGGAGGTGTGCACACTGAACTGTTAGAATGAGTGTGCCCACATGGAGTTGTGCACACTGAACTGTTAGAATGACTGTGTCCACATGGAGGGTGTGCACACTGAACTGTTAGAATGAGTGTGCCTCATGGAGTTGTGCACACTGAACTGTTAGAATGACTGTGTCCACATGGAGGTGTGCACACTGAACTGTTAGAATGACTGTGTCCACATCGAGGTGTGCACACTGAACTGTTAGAATGAGTGTGTCCCCTGTGGAGGTGTGCACACTGAACTGTTAGAATAAGTGTATCCACATGGAGGTGTGCACAATGAACTGTTAGAATGTGTGTGTCCACATGGAGGTTTGCACACTGAACTGTTAGAATGAGGGTGCCCACATGGAGGTGTGCACACTGAACTGTGAGAATGAGTGTGTCCACATGGAGGTGTGCTCAATGAACTGTTGGAATGAGTGTGCCACATGGAGGTGTGCACACTGAACTGTTAGAATGATTGTGTCCACATGGAGGTGTGCACACTTAACTGTTAGAATGACTGTGTCCACATGGAGGTGTGCACTTTGAACTGTTAGAATGAGTGTGTCCACATGGAGGTGTGCACACTGAACTGGTAGCATGAGTTTGTCCACATGGAGGTGTGCACACTGAACTGTTAGAATGAGTGTGTCCCTGTGGAGGTGTGCACACTGAACTGTTAGAATGAGTTTGTCCACATGGAGGTGTGCACACTGAACTGTTAGAATGAGTGTATCCCTGTGGAGTTGTGCAGTGTGAACTGTTAGAATGAGTGTGTCCACATGGAGGTGTGCACACTGAACTGTTAGAATGAGTGTGTCCCTGTGGAGGTGTGCACACTGAACTGTTAGAATGAGTGTGCCCACATGGAGGTGTGCACACTGAACTGTTAGAATGAGTGTGCCCACATGGAGTTGTGCACACTGAACTGTTAGAATGACTGTGTCAACATGGAGGTGTGCACACTGAACTGTTAGAATGACTGTGTCCACATGGAGGTGTGCACACTGAACTGTTAGAATGACTGTGTCCACATGGAGGTGTGCACACTGAACTGTTAGAATGAGTGTGTCCACATGGAGGTGTGCACACTGAACTGTGAGAATGACTGTGTCCACATGGAGGTGTGCACACTGAACTGTTAGAATGTGTGTGTCCCTGTGGAGGTGTGCACACTGAACTGTTAGAATGAGTGTGTTCACATGGAGGTGTGCACACTGAACTGTTAGAATGTGTGTGTCCACATGGAGGTTTGCACACTGAACTGTTAGAATGAGTGTGCCCACATGGAGGTGAGAACACTGAACTGTTAGAATGAGTGTGTCCACATGGAGGTGTGCACACTGAACTGTTGGAATAGTGTGCCCACATGGAGGTGTGCACACTGAACTGTTAGAATGAGTGTGCCCACATAGAGTTGTGCACACTGAACTGTTAGAATGACTGTGTCCACATGGAGGTGTGCACACTGAACTGTGAGAATGAGTGTGTCCACATGGAGGTGTGCACACTGAACTGGTAGCACGAGTTTTGTCCACATGGAGGTGTGCACACTGAACTGTTAGAATGAGTGTGTCCCTGTGGAGGTGTGCACACTGAAATGTTAGAATTTGTCCACATGGAGGTGTGCACACTGAAGTGTTAGAATGAGTGTGTCCACATGGAGGTGTGCACACTGAACTGTTAGAATGAGTGTGTCCACATGGAGGTGTGCACACTGAACTGTTAGAATTGGTGTGTCCACATGGAGGTGTGCACACTGAACTGATAGAATGAGTGTGTCCACAAGGAGGTGTGCACACTGAAGTGTTAGAATTTGTCCACATGGAGGTGTGCACACTGAACTGTTAGAATGAGTGCGTCCACATGGAGGTGTGCATACTGAACTGTTAGAATGTGTGTGTCCACATGGAGGTTTGCATACTGAACTGTTAGAATGAGTGTGTCCACATGGAGGTGTGCACACTGAACTGTTAGAATGAGTGTGTCCCTGTGGAGGTGTGCACACTGAACTGTTAGAATGAGTGTGCCCACATGGAGGTGTGCACACTGTACTGTTAGAATGAGTGTGCCCACATGGAGGTGTGCACACTGAACTGTTAGAATGAGTGTGCCCACATGGAGTTGTGCACACTGAACTGTTAGAATGACTGTGTCCACATGGAGGTGTGCACACTGAACTGTTAGAATGACTGTGTCCACATGGAGGTGTGCACACTGAACTGTTAGAATGACTGTGTCCACATGGACGTGTGCACACTGAACTGTTAGAATGACTGTGTCCACATGGAGGTGTGCACACTGAACTGTTAAAATGTGTGTGTCCCTGTGGAGGTGTGCACACTGAACTGTTAGAATGAGTGTGTTCACATCGAGGTGTGCACACTGAACTGTTAGAATGTGTGTGTCCACATGGAGGTTTGCACACTGAACTGTTAGAATGAGTGTGTCCACATGGAGGTGTGCACACTGAACTGTTAGAATTGGTGTGTCCACTTGGAGGTGTGCACACTGAACTGATAGAATGAGTGTGTCCACATGGAGGTGTGCACACTGAAGTGTTAGAATTTGTCCACATGGAGGTGTGCACACTGAACTGTTAGAATGAGTGCGTCCACATGGAGGTGTGCACACTGAACTGTTAGAATTTGTGTGTCCACATGGAGGTTTGCATACTGAACTATTAGAATGAGTGTGCCCACATGGAGGTGTGCACACTGAACTGTTAGAATGAGTGTGTCCACATGGAGGTGTGCACACTGAACTGTTGGAATGAGTGTGCCCACATGGAGGTGTGCACACTGAACTGTTAGAATGATTGTGTCCACATGGAGGTGTGCACAGTGAACTGTTAGAATGACTGTATCCACATGGAGGTGTGCACTTTGAACTGTTAGAATGAGTGTGTCCACATGGAGGTGTGCACACTGAACTGTTAGAATGAGTGTGTCCACATGGAGGTGTGCACACTGAACTGTTAGAATGAGTTGTCCCTGTGGAGTTTTGCACACTGAAATGTTAGAATGAGTGTGTCCACATAGAGTTGTGCACACTGAACTGTTAGAATGACTGTGTCCACATGGAGGTGTGCACACTGAACTGTTAGAATGACTGTGTCCACATGGAGGTGTGCACACTGAACTGTTAGAATGAGTGTGTCCCTGTGGAGGTGTGCACACTGAACTGTTAGAATGACTGTGTCCACATGGAGGTGTGCACACTGAACTGTTAGAATGTGTGTGTCCCTGTGGAGGTGTGCACACTGAACTGTTAGAATGAGTGTGTTCACATGGAGGTGTGCACACTGAACTGTTAGAATGTGTGTGTCCACATGGAGGTTTGCACACTGAACTGTTAGAATGAGTGTGCCCACATGGAGGTGAGAACACTGAACGAGTTAGAATGAGTGTGTCCACATGGAGGTGTGCACACTGAACTGTTAGAATGAGTGTGCCCACATGGAGTTGTGCACACTGAACTGTTAGAATGACTGTGTCCACATGGAGGTGTGCACACTGAACTGTTAGAATGAGTGTGCCACATGGAGTTGTGCACACTGAACTGTTAGAATGACTGTGTCCACAAGGAGGTGTGCACACTGAACTGTTAGAATGACTGTGTCCACATGGAGGTGTGCACACTGAACTGTTAGAATGAGTGTGTCCCTGTGGAGTTGTGCACACTGAACTGTTAGAATAAGTGTGTCCACATGGAGGTGTGCACACTGAACTGTTAGAATGTGTGTGTCCACATGGAGGTTTGCACACTGAACTGTTAGAATGAGTGTGCCCACATGGAGGTGTGCACACTGAACTGTTAGAATGAGTGTGTCCACATGGAGGTGTGCTCACTGAAGTGTTGGAATGAGTGTGCCCACATGGAGGTGTGCACACTGAACTGTTAGAATGATTGTGTCCACATGGAGGTGTGCACACTTAACTGTTAGAATGACTGTGTCCACATGGAGGTGTGCACTTTGAACTGTTAGAATGAGTGTGTCCACATGGAGGTGTGCACACTGAACTGGTAGCATGATTTTGTCCACATGGAGGTGTGCACACTGAACTGTTAGAATGAGTGTGTCCCTGTGGAGGTGTGCACACTGAACTGTTAGAATGAGTTTGTCCACATGGAGGTGTGCACACTGAACTGTTAGAATGAGTGTATCCCTGTGGAGGTGTGCACTGTGAACTGTTAGAATGAGTGTGTCCACATGGAGGTGTGCACACTGAACTGTTAGAATGAGTGTGTCCCTGTGGAGGTGTGCACACTGAACTGTTAGAATGAGTGTGCCCACATGGAGGTGTGCACACTGAACTGTTAGAATGACTGTGTCCACATGGAGGTGTGCACTTTGAACTGTTAGAATGAGTGTGTCCACATGGAGGTGTGCACACTGAACTGTTAGAATGAGTGTGTCCACCTGGAGTTGTGCACACTGAACTGTTAGAATGAGTGTATCCCTGTGGAGGTGTGCAAACTGAACTGTTAGAATGAGTGAGTCCACAAGGATGTGTGCACACTGAACTGTTAGAATGAGTGTGTGCACATGGAGGTGTGAACACTGAACTGTTAGAATGAGTGTGTCCACATGGAGGTGTCCACACAGAACTGTTAGAATGAGTGTGCCCACATGGAAGTGTGCACACTGAACTGTTAGAATGAGTGTGCCCACATGGAGTTGTGCACACTGAACTGTTAGAATGAGTGTGTGCACATGGAGGTGTGAACACTGAACTGTTAGAATGGGTGTGTCCCTGTGGAGGTGTGCAAACTGAACTGTTAGAATGAGTGTGTTCACATGGAGGTGTGCACACTGATCTGTTAGAATGTGTGTGTCCACATGGAGGTTTGCACACTGAACTATTAGAATGAGTGTGCCCACATGGAAGTGTGCACACTGAACTGTTGGAATGAGTGTGCCCACATGGAGGTGTGCACACTGAACTGTTAGAATGAGTGTGCCCACATGGAGGTGTGCACACTGAACTGTTGGAATGAGTGTGCCCACATGGAGGTGTGCACACTGAACTGTTAGAATGAGTGTGTCCACATGGAGTTGTGCACACTGAACTGTTAGAATGAGTGTGCCCACATGGAGTTGTGCACACTGAACTGTTAGAATAACTGTGCCCACATGGAGGTGTGCACAATGAAATGTTAGTATGAGTGTGTCCACATGGAGTTGTGCACACTGAACTGTTAGAATGACTGTGTCCACATGGAGGTGTGCACACTGAACTGTTAGAATGATTGTGTCCACATGGAGGTGTGCACACTGAACTGTTAGAATGAGTGTGTCCCTGTGGAGGTGTGCACACTGAACTGTTAGAATGAATGTGTTCACATGGAGGTGTGCACACTGAACTGTTAGAATGTGTGTGTCCACATGGAGGTTTGCACACTGAACTATTAGAATGAGTGTGCCCACATGGAGGTGTGCACACCGAACTGTTAGAATGAGTGTGTCCACATGGAGGTGTGCACACTGAACTGTTGGAATGAGTGTGCCCACATGGAGGAGTGCACACTGAACTGTTAGAATGATTGTGTCCACATGGAGGTGTGCACACTGAGCTGTTAGAATGAGTTTGTCCACATGGAGATGTGCACACTGAACTGTTAGAATGAGTGTGTCCCTGTGGAGGTGTGCACACTGAAATGTTAGAATGAGTGTCTCCACATGGAGTTGTGCACACTGAACTGATAGAATTTGTCCACATGGAGGTGTGCACACAAAACTGTTAGAATGAGTGTGTCCACATGGAGGTGTGCAAACTGAACTGTTAGAATGAGTGTGTCCACATGGAGGTGTGCACACTGAACTGTTAGAATGAGTGTGTCCCTGTGGAGGTGTGCACACTGAACTGTTAGAATGAGTGTGTCCACATGGAGGTGTGCACACTGAACTGTTAGAATGACTGTGTCCACATGGAGGTGTGCACACTGAACTGTTAGAATGAGTGTGTCCACATGGAGGTGTGCACACTGAACTGTTAGGATGAGTGTGTCCCTGTGGAGGTGTGCACACTGAACTGTTAGAATGACTGTGTCCACATGGAGGTGTGCACACTGAACTGTTAGAATGACTGTGTCCACATGGAGGTGTGCACACTGAACTGTTAGAATGAGTGTGTCCACATGGAAGTGTGCACACTGAACTGTTAGAATGACTGTGTCCACATGGAGGTGTGCACACTGAACTGTTAGAATGTGTGTGTCCCTGTGGAGGTGTGCACACTGAACTGTTAGAATGAGTGTGTTCACATGGAGGTGTGCACACTGAACTGTTAGAATGTGTGTGTCCACATGGAGGTTTGCACACTGAACTGTTAGAATGAATGTGCCCACATGGAGGTGAGAACACTGAACTGTTAGAATGAGTGTGTCCACATGGAGGTGTGCACACTGAACTGTTAGAATGAGTGTGCCCACATGGAGTTGTGCACACTGAACTGTTAGAATGACTGTGTCCACATGGAGGTGTGCACACTGAACTGTTAGAATGAGTGTGCCCACATGGAGTTGTGCACACTGAACTGTTAGAATGACTGTGTCCACATGGAGGTGTGCACACTGAACTGTTAGAATGAGTGTGTCCCTGTGGAGGTGTGCACACTGAACTGTTAGAATGACTGTGTCCACATGGAGGTGTGCACACTGAACTGTTGGAATGTGTGTGTCCCTGTGGAGGTGTGCACACTGAACTGTTAGAATGAGTGTGTTCACATGGAGGTGTGCACACTGAACTGTTAGAATGTGTGTGTCCACATGGAGGTTTGCACACTGAACTGTTAGAATGAGTGTGCCCACATGGAGGTGAGAACACTGAACAGTTAGAATGAGTGTGTCCACATGGAGGTGTGCACACTGAACTGTTAGAATGAGTGTGCCCACATGGAGTTGTGCACACTGAACTGTTAGAATGACTGTGTCCACATGGAGGTGTGCACACTGAACTGTTAGAATGAGTGTGCCCACATGGAGTTGTGCACACTGAACTGTTAGAATGACTGTGTCCACATGGAGGTGTGCACACTGAACTGTTAGAATGACTGTGTCCACATGGAGGTGTGCACACTGAACTGTTAGAATGAGTGTGTCCCTGTGGAGTTGTGCACACTGAACTGTTAGAATAAGTGTGTCCACATGGAGGTGTGCACACTGAACTGTTAGAATGTGTGTGTCCACATGGAGGTTTGCACACTGAACTGTTAGAATGAGTGTGCCCACATGGAGGTGTGCACACTGAACTGTTAGAATGAGTGTGTCCACATGGAGGTGTGCTCACTGAAGTGTTGGAATGAGTGTGCCCACATGGAGGTGTGCACACTGAACTGTTAGAATGATTGTGTCCACATGGAGGTGTGCACACTTAACTGTTAGAATGACTGTGTCCACATGGAGGTGTGCACTTTGAACTGTTAGAATGAGTGTGTCCACATGGAGGTGTGCACACTGAACTGGTAGCATGAGTTTGTCCACATGGAGGTGTGCACACTGAACTGTTAGAATGAGTGTGTCCCTGTGGAGGTGTGCACACTGAACTGTTAGAATGAGTTTGTCCACATGGAGGTGTGCACACTGAACTGTCAGAATGAGTGTATCCCTGTGGAGGTGTGCACTGTGAACTGTTAGAATGAGTGTGTCCACATGGAGGTGTGCACACTGAACTGTTAGAATGAGTGTGTCCCTGTGGAGGTGTGCACACTGAACTGTTAGAATGAGTGTGCCCACATGGAGGTGTGCACACTGAACTGTTAGAATGACTGTGTCCACATGGAGGTGTGCACTTTGAACTGTTAGAATGAGTGTGTCCACATGGAGGTGTGCACACTGAACTGTTAGAATGAGTGTGTCCACCTGGAGTTGTGCACACTGAACTGTTAGAATGAGTGTGCCCACATGGAGGTGTGCACACTGAACTGTTAGAATGAGTGTGTCCACATGGAGGTGTGCACACTGAACTGTTAGAATGAGTGTATCCCTGTGGAGGTGTGCAAACTGTACTGTTAGAATGAGTGAGTCCACAAGGAGGTGTGCACACTGAACTGTTAGAATGAGTGTGTGCACATGGAGGTGTGAACACTGAACTGTTAGAATGAGTGTGTCCACATGGAGGTGTCCACACAGAACTGTTAGAATGAGTGTGCCCACATGGAAGTGTGCACACTGAACTGTTAGAATGAGTGTGCCCACATGGAGTTGTGCACACTGAACTGTTAGAATGACTGTGCCCACATGGAGGTGTGCACACTGAACTGTTAGAATGAGTGTGTCCCTGTGGAGGTGTGCACACTGAACTGTTAGAATGAGTTTGTCCACATGGAGGTGTGCACACTGAACTGTTAGAATGAGTGTATCCCTGTGGAGGTGTGCACAGTGAACTGTTAGAATGAGTGTGTCCACATGGAGGTGTGCACACTGAACTGTTAGAATGAGTGTGTCCCGGTGGAGGTGTGCACACTGAACTGTTAGAATGAGTGTGCCCACATGGAGGTGTGCACACTGAACTGTTAGAATGAGTGTGCCCACATGGAGGTGTGCACACTGAACTGTTAGAATGAGTGTGCCCACATGGAGTTGTGCACACTGAACTGTTAGAATGACTGTGTCCACATGGAGGTGTGCACACTGAACTGTTAGAATGACTGTGTCCACATGGAGGTGTCCACACTGAACTGTTAGAATGACTGTGTCCACATGGAGGTGTGCACACTGAACTGTTAGAATGAGTGTGTCCACATGGAGGTGTGCACACTGAAATGTTAGAATGAGTGTGTCCACATGGAGTTGTGCACACTGAACTGTTAGAATGACTGTGCCCACATGGAGGTGTGCACACTGAACTGTTAGAATGAGTGTGTCCACATGGAGTTGTGCACACTGAACTGTTAGAATGATTGTGTCCACATGGAGGTGTGCACACTGAACTGTTAGAATGACTGTGTCCACATGGAGGTGTGCACACTGAACTGTTAGAATGGGTGTGTCCCTGTGGAGGTGTGCAAACTGAACTGTTAGAATGAGTGTGTTCACATGGAGGTGTGCACACTGATCTGTTAGAATGTGTGTGTCCACATGGAGGTTTGCACACTGAACTATTAGAATGAGTGTGCCCACATGGAAGTGTGCACACTGAACTGTTGGAATGAGTGTGCCCACATGGAGGTGTGCACACTGAACTGTTAGAATGAGTGTGCCCACATGGAGGTGTGCACACTGAACTGTTGGAATGAGTGTACCCACATGGAGGTGTGCACACTGAACTGTTAGAATGAGTGTGTCCACATGGAGTTGTGCACACTGAACTGTTAGAATGAGTGTGCCCACATGGAGTTGTGCACACTGAACTGTTAGAATAACTGTGCCCACATGGAGGTGTGCACAATGAAATGTTAGTATGAGTGTGTCCACATGGAGTTGTGCACACTGAACTGTTAGAATGACTGTGTCCACATGGAGGTGTGCACACTGAACTGTTAGGATGAGTGTGTCCCTGTGGAGGTGTGCACACTGAACTGTTAGAATGACTGTGTCCACATGGAGGTGTGCACACTGAACTGTTAGAATGACTGTGTCCACATGGAGGTGTGCACACTGAACTGTTAGAATGAGTGTGTCCACATGGAGGTGTGCACACTGAACTGTTAGAATGACTGTGTCCACATGGAGGTGTGCACACTGAACTGTTAGAATGTGTGTGTCCCTGTGGAGGTGTGCACACTGAACTGTTAGAATGAGTGTGTTCACATGGAGGTGTGCACACTGAACTGTTAGAATGTGTGTGTCCACATGGAGGTTTGCACACTGAACTGTTAGAATGAGTGTGCCCACATGGAGGTGAGAACACTGAACTGTTAGAATGAGTGTGTCCACATGGAGGTGTGCACACTGAACTGTTAGAATGAGTGTGCCCACATGGAGTTGTGCACACTGAACTGTTAGAATGACTGTGTCCACATGGAGGTGTGCACACTGAACTGTTAGAATGAGTGTGCCCACATGGAGTTGTGCACACTGAACTGTTAGAATGACTGTGTCCACATGGAGGTGTGCACACTGAACTGTTAGAATGACTGTGTCCACATGGAGGTGTGCACACTGAACTGTTAGAATGAGTGTGTCCCTGTGGAGGTGTGCACACTGAACTGTTAGAATAAGTGTGTCCACATGGAGGTGTGCACACTGAACTGTTAGAATGTGTGTGTCCACATGGAGGTTTGCACACTGAACTGTTAGAATGTGTGTGTCCACATGGAGGTGTGCACACTGAACTGTGAGAATGAGTGTGTCCACATGGAGGTGTGCTCAATGAACTGTTGGAATGAGTGTGCCCACATGGAGGTGTGCACACTGAACTGTTAGAATGATTGTGTCCACATGGAGGTGTGCACACTTAACTGTTAGAATGACTGTGTCCACATGGAGGTGTGCACTTTGAACTGTTAGAATGAGTGTGTCCACATGGAGGTGTGCACACTGAACTGGTAGCATGAGTTTGTCCACATGGAGGTGTGCACACTGAACTGTTAGAATGAGTGTGTCCCTGTGGAGGTGTGCACACTGAACTGTTAGAATGAGTTTGTCCACATGGAGGTGTGCACACTGAACTGTTAGAATGAGTGTATCCCTGTGGAGTTGTGCACTGTGAACTGTTAGAATGAGTGTGTCCACATGGAGGTGTGCACACTGAACTGTTAGAATGAGTGTGTCCCTGTGGAGGTGTGCACACTGAACTGTTAGAATGAGTGGGCCCACATGGAGTTGTGCACACTGAACTGTTAGAATGAGTGTGCCCACATGGAGTTGTGCACACTGAACTGTTAGAATGAGTGTGCCCACATGGAGTTGTGCACACTGAACTGTTAGAATGACTGTGTCCACATGGAGGTGTGCACACTGAACTGTTAGAATGACTGTGTCCACATGGAGGTGTGCACACTGAACTGTTAGAATGACTGTGTCCACATGGAGTTGTGCACACTGAACTGTTAGAATGAGTGTGTCCACATGGAGGTGTGCACACTGAACTGTGAGAATGACTGTGTCCACATGGAGGTGTGCACACTGAACTGTTAGAATGTGTGTGTCCCTGTGGAGGTGTGCACACTGAACTGTTAGAATGAGTGTGTTCACATGGAGGTGTGCACACTGAACTGTTACAATGTGTGTGTCCACATGGAGGTTTGCACACTGAACTGTTAGAATGAGTGTGCCCACATGGAGGTGAGAACACTGAACTGTTAGAATGAGTGTGTCCACATGGAGGTGTGCACACTGAACTGTTGGAATAGTGTGCCCACATGGAGGTGTGCACACTGAACTGTTAGAATGAGTGTGTCCACATGGAGGTTTGCAAACTGAACTGTTAGAATGAGTGTGCCCACATAGAGTTGTGCACACTGAACTGTTAGAATGACTGTGTCCACATGGAGGTGTGCACACTGAACTGTGAGAATGAGTGTGTCCACATGGAGGTGTGCACACTGAACTGGTAGCATGAGTTTGTCCACATGGAGGTGTGCACACTGAACTGTTAGAATGAGTGTGTCCCTGTGGAGGTGTGCACACTGAAATGTTAGAATGAGTGTGTCTACATGGAGTTGTGCACACTGAACTGTTAGAATTTGTCCACATGGAGGTGTGCACTCTGAAGTGTTAGAATGAGTGTGTCCACATGGAGGTGTGCACACTGAACTGTTAGAATGAGTGTGTCCACATGGAGGTGTGCACACTGAACTGTTAGAATTGGTGTGTCCACATGGAGGTGTGCACACTGAACTGATAGAATGAGTGTGTCCACATGGAGGTGTGCACACTGAAGTGTTAGAATTTGTCCACATGGAGATGTGCACACTGAACTGTTAGAATGAGTGCGTCCACATGGAGGTGTGCACACTGAACTGTTAGAATGTGTGTGTCCACATGGAGGTTTGCATAATGAACTGTTAGAATGAGTGTGTCCACATGGAGGTGTGCACACTGAACTGTTAGAATGAGTGTGTCCCTGTGGAGGTGTGCACACTGAACTGTTAGAATGAGTGTGTCCACATGGAGGTGTGCACACTGTACTGTTAGAATGAGTGTGCCCACATGGAGGTGTGCACACTGACCTGTTAGAATGAGTGTGCCCACATGGAGTTGTGCACACTGAACTGTTAGAATGACTGTGTCCACATGGAGGTGTGCACACTGAACTGTTAGAATGACTGTGTCCACATGGAGGTGTGCACACTGAACTGTTAGAATGACTGTGTCCACATGGAGGTGTGCACACTGAACTGTTAGAATGACTGTGTCCACATGGAGGTGTGCACACTGAACTGTTAAAATGTGTGTGTCCCTGTGGAGGTGTGCACACTGAACTGTTAGAATGAGTGTGTTCACATCGAGGTGTGCACACTGAACTGTTAGAATGTGTGTGTCCACATGGAGGTTTGCACACTGAACTGTTAGAATGAGTGTGCCCACATGGAGGTGACAACACTGAACTGTTAGAATGAGTGTGTCCACATGGAGGTGTGCACACTGAACTGTTAGAATGAGTGTGCCCACATGGAGGTGTGCACACTGAACTGTTAGAATGACTGTGTCCACATGGAGGTGTGCACACTGAACTGTTAGAATGAGTGTGCCCACATGGAGTTGTGCACACTGAACTGTTAGAATGACTGTGTCCACATGGAGGTGTGCACACTGAACTGTTAGAATGACTGTGTCCACATGGAGGTGTGCACACTGAACTGTTAGAATGAGTGTGCCCACATGGAGTTGTGCACACTGAACTGTTAGAATGACTGTGTCCACATGGAGGTGTGCACACTGAACTGTTAGAATGACTGTGTCCACATGGAGGTGTGCACACTGAACTGTTAGAATGAGTGTGTCCCTGTGGAGTTGTGCACACTGAACTGTTAGAATAAGTGTGTCTACATGGAGGTGTGCACACTGAACTGTTAGAATGTGTGTGTCCACATGGAGGTTTGCACACTGAACTGTTAGAATGAGTGTGCCCACATGGAGGTGTGCACACTGAACTGTTAGAATGAGTGTGTCCACATGGAGGTGTGCACACTTAACTGTTAGAATGACTGTGTCCACATGGAGGTGTGCACTTTGAACTGTTAGAATGAGTGTGTCCACATGGAGGTGTGCACACTGAACTGGTAGCATGAGTTTGTCCACATGGAGGTGTGCACACTGAACTGTTAGAATGAATGTGTCCCTGTGGAGTTGTGCACACTGAACTGTTAGAATGAGTTTGTCCACATGGAGGTGTGCACACTGAACTGTTAGAATGAGTGTATCCCTGTGGAGGTGTGCACTGTGAACTGTTAGAATGAGTGTGTCCACATGGAGGTGTGCACACTGAACTGTTAGAATGAGTGTGTCCACATGGAGGTGTGCCCACTGAACTGTTAGAATGAGTGTGTCCACATGGAGGTGTGCACACTGAACTGTTAGAATGAGTGTGCCCACATGGAGGTGTGCACAATGAACTGTTAGAATGAGTGTGCCCTCATGGAGTTGTGCACACTGAACTGTTAGAATGACTGTGTCCACATGGAGGTGTGCACACTGAACTGTTAGAATGACTGTGTCCACATGGAGGTGTGCACACTGAACTGTTAGAATGACTGTGACCACATGGAGGTGTGCACACTGAACTGTTAGAATGAGTGTGTCCACATGGAGGTGTGCACACTGAACTGTTAGAATGACTGTGTCCACATGGAGGTGTGCACACTGAACTGTTAGAATGTGTGTGTCCCTGTGGAGGTGTGCACACTGAACTGTTAGAATGAGTGTGTTCACATGGAGGTGTGCACACTGAACTGTTAGAATGTGTGTGTCCACATGGAGGTTTGCACACTGAACTGTTAGAATGAGTGTGCCCACATGGAGGTGAGAACACTGAACTGTTAGAATGAGTGTGTCCACATGGAGGTGTGCACCCTGAACTGTTGGAATGAGTGTGCCCACATGGAGTTGTGCACACTGAACTGTTAGAATGACTGTGTCCACATGGAGGTGTGCACACTGAACTGTTAGAATGACTGTGTCCACATGGAGGTTTGCAAACTGAACTGTTAGAATGAGTGTGCCCACATAGAGTTGTGCACACTGAACTGTTAGAATGACTGTGTCCACATGGAGGTGTGCACACTGAACTGTGAGAATGAGTGTGTCCACATGGAGGTGTGCACACTGAACTGGTAGCATGAGTTTGTCCACATGGAGGTGTGCACACTGAACTGTTAGAATGAGTGTGTCCCTGTGGAGGTGTGCACACTGAAATGTTAGAATGAGTGTGTCTACATGGAGTTGTGCACACTGAACTGTTAGAATTTGTCCACATGGAGGTGTGCACTCTGAAGTGTTAGAATGAGTGTGTCCACATGGAGGTGTGCACACTGAACTGTTAGAATGAGTGTGTCCACATGGAGGTGTGCACACTGAACTGTTAGAATTGGTGTGTCCACATGGAGGTGTGCACACTGAACTGATAGAATGAGTGTGTCCACATGGAGGTGTGCACACTGAAGTGTTAGAATTTGTCCACATGGAGATGTGCACACTGAACTGTTAGAATGAGTGCGTCCACATGGAGGTGTGCACACTGAACTGTTAGAATGTGTGTGTCCACATGGAGGTTTGCATACTGAACTGTTAGAATGAGTGTGTCCACATGGAGGTGTGCACACTGAACTGTTAGAATGAGTGTGTCCCTGTGGAGGTGTGCACACTGAACTGTTAGAATGAGTGTGCCAACATGGAGGTGTGCACACTGTACTGTTAGAATGAGTGTGCCCACATGGAGGTGTGCACACTGACCTGTTAGAATGAGTGTGCCCACATGGAGTTGTGCACACTGAACTGTTAGAATGACTGTGTCCACATGGAGGTGTGCACACTGAACTGTTAGAATGACTGTGTCCACATGGAGGTGTGCACACTGAACTGTTAGAATGACTGTGTCCACATGGAGGTGTGCACACTGAACTGTTAGAATGACTGTGTCCACATGGAGGTGTGCACACTGAACTGTTAAAATGTGTGTGTCCCTGTGGAGGTGTGCACACTGAACTGTTAGAATGAGTGTGTTCACATCGAGGTGTGCACACTGAACTGTTAGAATGTGTGTGTCCACATGGAGGTTTGCACACTGAACTGTTAGAATGAGTGTGCCCACATGGAGGTGAGAACACTGAACTGTTAGAATGAGTGTGTCCACATGGAGGTGTGCACACTGAACTGTTAGAATGAGTGTGCCCACATGGAGGTGTGCACACTGAACTGTTAGAATGACTGTGTCCACATGGAGGTGTGCACACTGAACTGTTAGAATGAGTGTGCCCACATGGAGTTGTGCACACTGAACTGTTAGAATGACTGTGTCCACATGGAGGTGTGCACACTGAACTGTTAGAATGACTGTGTCCACATGGAGGTGTGCACACTGAACTGTTAGAATGAGTGTGCCCACATGGAGTTGTGCACACTGAACTGTTAGAATGACTGTGTCCACATGGAGGTGTGCACACTGAACTGTTAGAATGACTGTGTCCACATGGAGGTGTGCACACTGAACTGTTAGAATGAGTGTGTCCCTGTGGAGTTGTGCACACTGAACTGTTAGAATAAGTGTGTCTACATGGAGGTGTGCACACTGAACTGTTAGAATGTGTGTGTCCACATGGATGTTTGCACACTGAACTGTTAGAATGAGTGTGCCCACATGGAGGTGTGCACACTGAACTGTTAGAATGAGTGTGTCCACATGGAGGTGTGCACACTTAACTGTTAGAATGACTGTGTCCACATGGAGGTGTGCACTTTGAACTGTTAGAATGAGTGTGTCCACATGGAGGTGTGCACACTGAACTGTTAGAATGAGTGTGTCCCTGTGGAGGTGTGCACACTGAACTGTTAGAATAAGTGTGTCCACATGGAGGTGTGCACACTGAACTGTTAGAATGTGTGTGTCCACATGGAGGTTTGCACACTGAACTGTTAGAATGAGTGTGCCCACATGGAGGTGTGCACACTGAACTGTGAGAATGAGTGTGTCCACATGGAGGTGTGCTCACTGAAGTGTTGGAATGAGTGTGCCCACATGGAGGTGTGCACACTGAACTGTTAGAATGATTGTGTCCACATGGAGGTGTGCACACTTAACTGTTAGAATGACTGTGTCCACATGGAGGTGTTCACTTTGAACTGTTAGAATGAGTGTGTCCACATGGAGGTGTGCACACTGAACTGGTAGCATGAGTTTGTCCACATGGAGGTGTGCACACTGAACTGTTAGAATGAGTGTGTCCCTGTGGAGGTGTGCACACTGAACTGTTAGAATGAGTGTATCCCTGTGGAGGTGTGCACTGTGAACTGTTAGAATGAGTGTGTCCACATGGAGGTGTGCACACTGAACTGTTAGAATGAGTGTGTCCCTGTGGAGTTGTGCACACTGAACTGTTAGAATGAGTGTGCCCACATGGAGGAGTGCACACTGAACTGTTAGAATGACTGTGTCCACATGGAGGTGTGCACTTTGAACTGTTAGAATGAGTGTGTCCACATGGAGGTGTGCACACTGAACTGTTAGAATGAGTGTGTCCACCTGGAGTTGTGCACACTGAACTGTTAGAATGAGTGTGCCCACATGGAGGTGTGCACACTGAACTGTTAGAATGAGTGTGCCCACATGGAGGTGTGCACACTGAACTGTTAGAATGAGTGTGTCCACATGGAGGTGTGCTCACTGAAGTGTTGGAATGAGTGTGCCCACATGGAGGTGTGCACACTGAACTGTTAGAATGATTGTGTCCACATGGAGGTGTGCACACTTAACTGTTAGAATGACTGTGTCCACATGGAGGTGTGCACTTTGAACTGTTAGAATGAGTGTGTCCACATGGAGGTGTGCACACTGAACTGGTAGCATGAGTTTGTCCACATGGAGGTGTGCACACTGAACTGTTAGAATGAGTGTGTCCCTGTGGAGGTGTGCACACTGAACTGTTAGAATGAGTTTGTCCACATGGAGGTGTGCACACTGAACTGTTAGAATGACTGTGTCCACATGGAGGTGTGCACACTGAACTGTTAGAATGAGTGTGTCCACATGGAGGTGTGCACACTGAACTGTTAGAATGACTGTGTCCACATGGAGGTGTGCACACTTAACTGTTAGAATGTGTGTGTCCCTGTGGAGGTGTGCACACTGAACTGTTAAAATGAGTGTGTTCACATGGAGGTGTGCACACTGAACTGTTAGAATGTGTGTGTCCACATGGAGGTTTGCACACTGAACTGTTAGAATGAGTGTGCCCACATGGAGGTGAGAACACTGAACTGTTAGAATGAGTGTGTCCACATGGAGATGTGCACACTGAACTGTTAGAATGAGTGTGCCCACATGGAGTTGTGCACACTGAACTGTTAGAATGACTGTGTCCACATGGAGGTGTGCACACTGAACTGTTAGAATGAGTGTGCCCACATGGAGTTGTGCACACTGAACTGTTAGAATGACTGTGTCCACATGGAGGTGTGCACACTGAACTGTTAGAATGACTGTGTCCCCATGGAGGTGTGCACACTGAACTGTTAGAATGAGTGTGTCCCTGTGGAGGTGTGCACACTGAACTGTTAGAATAAGTGTGTCCACATGGAGGTGTGCACACTGAACTGTTAGAATGTGTGTGTCCACATGGAGGTTTGCACACTGAACTGTTAGAATGAGTGTGCCCACATGGAGGTGTGCACACTGAACTGTGAGAATGAGTGTGTCCACATGGAGGTGTGCTCAATGAACTTTTGGAATGAGTGTGCCCACATGGAGGTGTGCACACTGAACTGTTAGAATGATTGTGTCCACATGGAGGTGTGCACACTTAACTGTTAGAATGACTGTGTCCACATGGAGGTGTGCACTTTGAACTGTTAGAATGAGTGTGTCCACATGGACGTGTGCACACTGAACTGGTAGCATGAGTTTGTCCACATGGAGGTGTGCACACTGAACTGTTAGAATGAGTGTGTCCCTGTGGAGGTGTGCACACTGAACTGTTAGAATGAGTTTGTCCACATGGAGGTGTGCACACTGAACTGTTAGAATGAGTGTATCCCTGTGGAGTTGTGCACTGTGAACTGTTAGAATGAGTGTGTCCACATGGAGGTGTGCACACTGAACTGTTAGAATGAGTGTGTCCCTGTGGAGGTGTGCACACTGAACTGTTAGAATTAGTGTGCCCACATGGAGGTGTGCACACTGAACTGTTAGAATGAGTGTGCCCACATGGAGGTGTGCACACTGAACTGTTAGAATGAGTGTGCCCACATGGAGTTGTGCACACTGAACTGTTAGAATGACTGTGTCCACATGGAGGTGTGCACACTGAACTGTTAGGATGATTGTGTCCACATGGAGGTGTGCACACTGAACTGTTAGAATGAGTGTGTCCACATGGAGGTGTGCACACTGAACTGTTAGAATGACTGTGTCCACATGGAGGTGTGCACACTGAACTGTTAGAATGTGTGTGTCCCTGTGGAGGTGTGCACACTGAACTGTTAGAATGAGTGTGTTCACATGGAGGTGTGCAAAATGAACTGTTAGAATGTGTGTGTCCACATGGAGGTTTGCACACTGAACTGTTAGAATGAGTGTGCCCACATGGAGGTGAGAACACTGAACTGTTAGAATGAGTGTGTCCACATGGAGGTGTGCACACTGAACTGTTAGAATGAGTGTGCCCACATGGAGTTGTGCACACTGAACTGTTAGAATGACTGTGTCCACATGGAGGTGTGCACACTGAACTGTTAGAATGAGTGTGTTCACATGGAGTTGTGCACTTTGAACTGTTAGAATGAGTGTGTCCACATGGAGGTGTGCACACTGAACTGGTAGCATGAGTTTGTCCACATGGAGGTGTGCACACTGAACTGTTAGAATGAGTGTGTCCCTGTGGAGGTGTGCACACTGAACTGTTAGAATGAGTTTGTCCACATGGAGGTGTGCACACTGAACTGTTAGAATGAGTGTGTCCCTGTGGAGGTGTGCACACTGAACTGTTAGAATGAGTGTGCCCACATGGAGGTGTGCACACTGAACTGTTAGAATGAGTGTGCCCACATGGAGGTGTGCACACTGAACTGTTAGAATGAGTGTGCCCACATGGAGTTGTGCACACTGAACTGTTAGAATGACTGTGTCCACATGGAGGTGGGCACACTGAACTGTTAGGATGACTGTGTCCACATGGAGGTGTGCACACTGAACTGTTAGAATGAGTGTGTCCACATGGAGGTGTGCACACTGAACTGTTAGAATGACTGTGTCCACATGGAGGTGTGCACACTGAACTGTTAGAATGTGTGTGTCCCTGTGGAGGTGTGCACACTGAACTGTTAGAATGAGTGTGTTCACATGGAGGTGTGCACACTGAACTGTTAGAATGTGTGTGTCCACATGGAGGTTTGCACACTGAACTGTTAGAATGAGTGTGCCCACATGGAGGTGAGAACACTGAACTGTTAGAATGAGTGTGTCCACATGGAGGTGTGCACACTGAACTGTTAGAATGAGTGTGCCCACATGGAGTTGTGCACACTGAACTGTTAGAATGACTGTGTCCACATGGAGGTGTGCACACTGAACTGTTAGAATGAGTGTGCCCACATGGAGTTGTGCACACTGAACTGTTAGAATGACTGTGTCCACATGGAGGTGTGCACACTGAACTGTTAGAATGACTGTGTCCACATGGAGGTGTGCACACTGAACTGTTAGAATGAGTGTGTCCCTGTGGAGGTGTGCACACTGAACTGTTAGAATAAGTGTGTCCACATGGAGGTGTGCACACTGAACTGTTAGAATGTGTGTGTCCACATGGAGGTTTGCACACTGAACTGTTAGAATGAGTGTGCCCACATGGAGGTGTGCACACTGAACTGTGAGAATGAGTGTGTCCACATGGAGGTGTGCTCACTGAAGTGTTGGAATGAGTGTGCCCACATGGAGGTGTGCACACTGAACTGTTAGAATGAGTGTATCCCTGTGGAGGTGTGCAAACTGAACTGTTAGAATGAGTGAGTCCACAAGGAGGTGTGCACACTGAACTGTTAGAATGAGTGTGTGCACATGGAGGTGTGAACACTGAACTGTTAGAATGAGTGTGTCCACATGGAGGTGTCCACACAGAACTGTTAGAATGAGTGTGCCCACATGGAAGTGTGCACACTGAACTGTTAGATTGAGTGTGCCCACATGGAGTTGTGCACACTGAACTGTTAGAATGACTGTGCCCACATGGAGGTGTGCACACTGAACTGTTAGAATGAGTGTGTCCCTGTGGAGGTGTGCACACTGAACTGTTAGAATGAGTTTGTCCACATGGAGGTGTGCACACTGAACTGTTAGAATGAGTGTATCCCTGTGGAGGTGTGCACAGTGAACTGTTAGAATGAGTGTGTCCACATGGAGGTGTGCACACTGAACTGTTAGAATGAGTGTGTCCCGGTGGAGGTGTGCACACTGAACTGTTAGAATGAGTGTGCCCACATGGAGGTGTGCACACTGAACTGTTAGAATGAGTGTGCCCACATGGAGGTGTGCACACTGAACTGTTAGAATGAGTGTGCCCACATGGAGTTGTGCACACTGAACTGTTAGAATGACTGTGTCCACATGGAGGTGTGCACACTGAACTGTTAGAATGACTGTGTCCACATGGAGGTGTGCACACTGAACTGTTAGAATGACTGTGTCCACATGGAGGTGTGCACACTGAACTGTTAGAATGAGTGTGTCCACATGGAGGTGTGCACACTGAAATGTTAGAATGAGTGTGTCCACATGGAGTTGTGCACACTGAACTGTTAGAATGACTGTGCCCACATGGAGGTGTGCACACTGAACTGTTAGAATGAGTGTGTCCACATGGAGTTGTGCACACTGAACTGTTAGAATGATTGTGTCCACATGGAGGTGTGCACACTGAACTGTTAGAATGACTGTGTCCACATGGAGGTGTGCACACTGAACTGTTAGAATGGGTGTGTCCCTGTGGAGGTGTGCAAACTGAACTGTTAGAATGAGTGTGTTCACATGGAGGTGTGCACACTGATCTGTTAGAATGTGTGTGTCCACATGGAGGTTTGCACACTGAACTATTAGAATGAGTGTGCCCACATGGAAGTGTGCACACTGAACTGTTGGAATGAGTGTGCCCACATGGAGGTGTGCACACTGAACTGTTAGAATGAGTGTGCCCACATGGAGGTGTGCACACTGAACTGTTGGAATGAGTGTGCCCACATGGAGGTGTGCACACTGAACTGTTAGAATGAGTGTGTCCACATGGAGTTGTGCACACTGAACTGTTAGAATGAGTGTGCCCACATGGAGTTGTGCACACTGAACTGTTAGAATAACTGTGCCCACATGGAGGTGTGCACAATGAAATGTTAGTATGAGTGTGTCCACATGGAGTTGTGCACACTGAACTGTTAGAATGACTGTGTCCACATGGAGGTGTGCACACTGAACTGTTAGAATGATTGTGTCCACATGGAGGTGTGCACACTGAACTGTTAGAATGAGTGTGTCCACATGGAGGTGTGCACACTGAACTGTTGGAATGAGTGTGCCCACATGGAGGAGTGCACACTGAACTGTTAGAATGATTGTGTCCACATGGAGGTGTGCACACTGAGCTGTTAGAATGAGTGTGTCCACATGGAGATGTGCACACTGAACTGTTAGAATGAGTGTGTCCCTGTGGAGGTGTGCACACTGAAATGTTAGAATGAGTGTCTCCACATGGAGTTGTGCACACTGAACTGTTAGAATTTGTCCACATGGAGGTGTGCACACTGAACTGTTAGAATGAGTGTGTCCACATGGAGGTGTGCAAACTGAACTGTTAGAATGAGTGTGTCCACATGGAGGTGTGCACACTGAACTGTTAGAATGAGTGTGTCCCTGTGGAGGTGTGCACACTGAACTGTTAGAATGAGTGTGTCCACATGGAGGTGTGCACACTGAACTGTTAGAATGACTGTGTCCACATGGAGGTGTGCACACTGAACTGTTAGAATGAGTGTGTCCACATGGAGGTGTGCACACTGAACTGTTAGGATGAGTGTGTCCCTGTGGAGGTGTGCACACTGAACTGTTAGATTGACTGTGTCCACATGGAGGTGTGCACACTGAACTGTTAGAATGACTGTGTCCACATGGAGGTGTGCACACTGAACTGTTAGAATGAGTGTGTCCACATGGAGGTGTGCACACTGAACTGTTAGAATGACTGTGTCCACATGGAGGTGTGCACACTGAACTGTTAGAATGTGTGTGTCCCTGTGGAGTTGTGCACACTGAACTGTTAGAATGAGTGTGTTCACATGGAGGTGTGCACACTGAACTGTTAGAATGTGTGTGTCCACATGGAGGTTTGCACACTGAACTGTTAGAATGAGTGTGCCCACATGGAGGTGAGAACACTGAACTGTTAGAATGAGTGTGTCCACATGGAGGTGTGCACACTGAACTGTTAGAATGAGTGTGCCCACATGGAGTTGTGCACACTGAACTGTTAGAATGACTGTGTCCACATAGAGGTGTGCACACTGAACTGTTAGAATGAGTGTGCCCACATGGAGTTGTGCACACTGAACTGTTAGAATGACTGTGTCCACATGGAGGTGTGCACACTGAACTGTTAGAATGACTGTGTCCACATGGAGGTGTGCACACTGAACTGTTAGAATGAGTGTGTCCCTGTGGAGGTGTGCACACTGAACTGTTAGAATAAGTGTGTCCACATGGAGGTGTGCACACTGAACTGTTAGAATGTGTGTGTCCACATGGAGGTTTGCACAATGAACTGTTAGAATGAGGGTGCCCACATGGAGGTGTGCACACTGAACTGTGAGAATGAGTGTGTCCACATGGAGGTGTGCTCAATGAACTGTTGGAATGAGTGTGCCTACATGGAGGTGTGCACACTGAACTGTTAGAATGATTGTGTCCACATGGAGGTGTGCACACTTAACTGTTAGAATGAGTGTGTTCACATGGAGGTGTGCACTTTGAACTGTTTGAATGAGTGTGTCCACATGGAGGTGTGCACACTGAACTGGTAGCATGAGTTTGTCCACATGGAGGTGTGAACACTGAACTGTTAGAATGAGTGTGTCCCTGTGGAGGTGTGCACACTGAACTGTTAGAATGAGTTTGTCCACATGGAGGTGTGCACACTGAACTGTTAGAATGAGTGTATCCCTGTGGAGTTGTGCACTGTGAACTGTTAGAATGAGTGTGTCCACATGGAGGTGTGCACACTGAACTGTTAGAATGAGTGTGTCCCTGTGGAGGTGTGCACACTGAACGGTTAGAATGAGTGTGCCCACATGGAGGTGTGCACACTGAACTGTTAGAATGAGTGTGCCCACATGGAGGTGTGCACACTGAACTGTTAGAATGAGTGTGCCCACATGGAGTTGTGCACACTGAACTGTTAGAATGACTGTGTCCACATGGAGGTGTGCACACTGAACTGTTAGGATGACTGTCCACATGGAGGTGTGCACACTGAACTGTTAGAATGAGTGTGTCCACATGGAGGTGTGCACACTGAACTGTTAGAATGACTGTGTCCACATGGAGGTGTGCACACTGAACTGTTAGAATGTGTGTGTCCCTGTGGAGGTGTGCACACTGAACTGTTAGAATGAGTGTGTTCACATGGAGGTGTGCACACTGAACTGTTAGAATGTGTGTGTCCACATGGAGGTTTGCACACTGAACTGTTAGAATGAGTGTGCCCACATGGAGGTGAGAACACTGAACTGTTAGAATGAGTGTGTCCACATGGAGGTGTGCACACTGAACTGTTAGAATGACTGTGTCCACATGGAGGTGTGCACACTGAACTGTTAGAATGAGTGTGTCCCTGTGGAGTTGTGCACACTGAAATGTTAGAATAAGTGTGTCCACATGGAGGTGTGCACACTGAACTGTTAGAATGTGTGTGTCCACATGGAGGTTTGCACACTGAACTGTTAGAATGAGTGTGCCCACATGGAGGTGTGCACACTGAACTGTTAGAATGAGTGTGTCCACATGGAGGTGTGCTCACTGAAGTGTTGGAATGAGTGTGCCCACATGGAGGTGTGCACACTGAACTGTTAGAATGATTGTGTCCACATGGAGGTGTGCACACTTAACTGTTAGAATGACTGTGTCCACATGGAGGTGTGCACTTTGAACTGTTAGAATGAGTGTGTCCACATGGAGGTGTGCACACTGAACTGGTAGCATGAGTTTGTCCACATGGAGGTGTGCACACTGAACTGTTAGAATGAGTGTGTCCCTGTGGAGGTGTGCACACTGAACTGTTAGAATGAGTTTGTCCACATGGAGGTGTGCACACTGAACTGTTAGAATGAGTGTATCCCTGTGGAGGTGTGCACTGTGAACTGTTAGAATGAGTGTGTCCACATGGAGGTGTGCACACTGAACTGTTAGAATGAGTGTGTCCCTGTGGAGGTGTGCACACTGAACTGTTAGAATGAGTGTGCCCACATGGAGGTGTGCACACTGAACTGTTAGAATGACTGTGTCCACATGGAGGTGTGCACTTTGAACTGTTAGAATGAGTGTGTCCACATGGAGTTGTGCACACTGAACTGTTAGAATGAGTGTGTCCACCTGGAGTTGTGCACACTGAACTGTTAGAATGAGTGTGCCCACATGGAGGTGTGCACACTGAACTGTTAGAATGAGTGTGTCCACATGGAGGTGTGCACACTGAACTGTTAGAATGAGTGTATCCCTGTGGAGGTGTGCAAACTGAACTGTTAGAATGAGTGAGTCCACAAGGAGGTGTGCACACTGAAGTGTTAGAATGAGTGTGTCCACATGGAGGTGTGAACACTGAACTGTTAGAATGAGTGTGTCCACATGGAGGTGTCCACACAGAACTGTTAGAATGAGTGTGCCCACATGGAAGTGTGCACACTGAACTGTTAGAATGAGTGTGCCCACATGGAGTTGTGCACACTGAACTGTTAGAATGACTGTGCCCACATGGAGGTGTGCACACTGAACTGTTAGAATGAGTGTGTCCCTGTGGAGGTGTGCACACTGAACTGTTAGTATGAGTGTGTCCACATGGAGGTGTGCACACTGAACTGTTAGAATGAGTGTATCCCTGTGGAGATGTGCACAGTGAACTGTTAGAATGAGTGTGTCCACATGGAGGTGTGCACACTGAACTGTTAGAATGAGTGTGTCCCGGTGGAGGTGTGCACACTGAACTGTTAGAATGAGTGTGCCCACATGGAGGTCTGCACACTGAACTGTTAGAATGAGTGTGCCCACATGGAGGTGTGCACACTGAACTGTTAGAATGAGTGTGCCCACATGGAGTTGTGCACACTGAACTGTTAGAATGACTGTGTTCACATGGAGGTGTGCACACTGAACTGTTAGAATGACTGTGTCCACATGGAGGTGTGCACACTGAACTGTTAGAATGACTGTGTCCACATGGAGGTGTGCACACTGAACTGTTAGAATGAGTGTGTCCACATGGAGGTGTGCACACTGAAATGTTAGAATGAGTGTGTCCACATGGAGTTGTGCACACTGAACTGTTAGAATGACTGTGCCCACATGGAGGTGTGCACACTGAACTGTTAGAATGAGTGTGTCCACATGGAGTTGTGCACACTGAACTGTTAGAATGATTGTGTCCACATGGAGGTGTGCACACTGAACTGTTAGAATGACTGTGTCCACATGGAGGTGTGCACACTGAACTGTTAGAATGGGTGTGTCCCTGTGGAGGTGTGCAAACTGAACTGTTAGAATGAGTGTGTTCACATGGAGGTGTGCACACTGATCTGTTAGAATGTGTGGGTCCACATGGAGGTTTGCACACTGAACTATTAGAATGAGTGTGCCCACATGGAAGTGTGCACACTGAAACTGTTGGAATGAGTGTGCCCACATGGAGGTGTGCACACTGAACTGTTAGAATGAGTGTGCCCACATGGAGGTGGGCACACTGAACTGTTGGAATGAGTGTGCCCACATGGAGGTGTGCACACTGAACTGTTAGAATGAGTGTGTCCACATGGAGTTGTGCACACTGAACTGTTAGAATGAGTGTGCCCACATGGAGTTGTGCACACTGAACTGTTAGAATAACTGTGCCCACATGGAGGTGTGCACAATGAAATGTTAGTATGAGTGTGTCCACATGGAGTTGTGCACACTGAACTGTTAGAATTACTGTGTCCACATGGAGGTGTGCACACTGAACTGTTAGAATGATTGTGTCCACATGGAGGTGTGCACACTGAACTGTTAGAATGAGTCTGTCCACATGGAGGTGTGCACACTGAACTGTTAGAATGACTGTGTCCACATGGAGGTGTGCACACTGAACTGTTAGAATGAGTGTGTCCACATGGAGGTGTGCACACTGAAATGTTAGAATGAGTGTGTCCACATGGAGTTGTGCACACTGAACTGTTAGAATGACTGTGCCCACATGGAGGTGTGCACACTGAACTGTTAGAATGAGTGTGTCCACATGGAGTTGTGCACACTGAACTGTTAGAATGATTGTGTCCACATGGAGGTGTGCACACTGAACTGTTAGAATGACTGTGTCCACATGGAGGTGTGCACACTGAACTGTTAGAATGGGTGTGTCCCTGTGGAGGTGTGCAAACTGAACTGTTAGAATGAGTGTGTTCACATGGAGGTGTGCACACTGATCTGTTAGAATGTGTGGGTCCACATGGAGGTTTGCACACTGAACTATTAGAATGAGTGTGCCCACATGGAAGTGTGCACACTGAACTGTTGGAATGAGTGTGCCCACATGGAGGTGTGCACACTGAACTGTTAGAATGAGTGTGCCCACATGGAGGTGTGCACACTGAACTGTTGGAATGAGTGTGCCCACATGGAGGTGTGCACACTGAACTGTTAGAATGAGTGTGTCCACATGGAGTTGTGCACACTGAACTGTTAGAATGAGTGTGCCCACATGGAGTTGTGCACACTGAACTGTTAGAATAACTGTGCCCACATGGAGGTGTGCACAATGAAATGTTAGTATGAGTGTGTCCACATGGAGTTGTGCACACTGAACTGTTAGAATGACTGTGTCCACATGGAGGTGTGCACACTGAACTGTTAGAATGATTGTGTCCACATGGAGGTGTGCACACTGAACTGTTAGAATGAGTGTGTCCACATGGAGGTGTGCACACTGAACTGTTGGAATGAGTGTGCCCACATGTAGGAGTGCACACTGAACTGTTAGAATGATTGTGTCCACATGGAGGTGTGCACACTGAGCTGTTAGAATGAGTGTGTCCACATGGAGATGTGCACACTGAACTGTTAGAATGAGTGTGTCCCTGTGGAGGTGTGCACACTGAAATGTTAGAATGAGTGTCTCCACATGGAGTTGTGCACACTGAACTGTTAGAATTTGTCCACATGGAGGTGTGCACACTGAACTGTTAGAATGAGTGTGTCCACATGGAGGTGTGCAAACTGAACTGTTAGAATGAGTGTGTCCACATGGAGGTGTGCACACTGAACTGTTAGAATGAGTGTGTCCCTGTGGAGGTGTGCACACTGAACTGTTAGAATGAGTGTGTCCACATGGAGGTGTGCACACTGAACTGTTAGAATGACTGTGTCCACATGGAGGTGTGCACACTGAACTGTTAGAATGAGTGTGTCCACATGGAGGTGTGCACACTGAACTGTTAGGATGAGTGTGTCCCTGTGGAGGTGTGCACACTGAACTGTTAGAATGACTGTGTCCACATGGAGGTGTGCACACTGAACTGTTAGAATGACTGTGTCCACATGGAGGTGTGCACACTGAACTGTTAGAATGAGTGTGTCCACATGGAGGTGTGCACACTGAACTGTTAGAATGACTGTGTCCACATGGAGGTGTGCACACTGAACTGTTAGAATGTGTGTGTCCCTTTGGAGGTGTGCACACTGAACTGTTAGAATGAGTGTGTTCACATGGAGGTGTGCACACTGAACTGTTAGAATGTGTGTGTCCACATGGAGGTTTGCACACTGAACTGTTAGAATGAGTGTGCCCACATGGAGGTGAGAACACTGAACTGTTAGAATGAGTGTGTCCACATGGAGGTGTGCACACTGAACTGTTAGAATGAGTGTGCCCACATGGAGTTGTGCACACTGAACTGTTAGATTGACTGTGTCCACATGGAGGTGTGCACACTGAACTGTTAGAATGAGTGTGCCCACATGGAGTTGTGCACACTGAACTGTTAGAATGACTGTGTCCACATGGAGGTGTGCACACTGAACTGTTAGAATGACTGTGTCCACATGGAGGTGTGCACAATGAACTGTTAGAATGAGTGTGTCCCTGTGGAGGTGTGCACACTGAACTGTTATAATAAGTGTGTCCACATGGAGGTGTGCACACTGAACTGTTAGAATATGTGTGTCCACATGGAGGTTTGCACACTGAACTGTTAGAATGAGGGTGCCAACATGGAGGTGTGCACACTGAACTGTGAGAATGAGTGTGTCCACATGGAGGTGTGCTCAATGAACTGTTGGAATGAGTGTGCCCACATGGAGGTGTGCACACTGAACTGTTAGAATGATTGTGTCCACATGGAGGTGTGCACACTTAACTGTTAGAATGACTGTGTCCACATGGAGGTGTGCACTTTGAACTGTTAGAATGAGTGTGTCCACATGGAGGTGTGCACACTGAACTGGTAGCATGAGTTTGTCCACATGGAGGTGTGCACACTGAACTGTTAGAATGAGTGTGTCCCTGTGGAGGTGTGCACACTGAACTGTTAGAATGAGTTTGTCCACATGGAGGTGTGCACACTGAACTGTTAGAATGAGTGTATCCCTGTGGAGTTGTGCACTGTGAACTGTTAGAATGAGTGTGTCCACATGGAGGTGTGCACACTGAACTGTTAGAATGAGTGTGTCCCTGTGGAGGTGTGCACACTGAACTGTTAGAATGAGTGGGCCCACATGGAGTTGTGCACACTGAACTGTTAGAATAACTGTGCCCTCATGGAGGTGTGCACAATGAAATGTTAGTATGAGTGTGTCCACATGGAGTTGTGCACACTGAACTGTTAGAATGACTGTGTCCACATGGAGGTGTGCACACTGAACTGTTAGAATGATTGTGTCCACATGGAGGTGTGCACACTGAACTGTTAGAATGAGTGTGTCCACATGGAGGTGTGCACACTGAACTGTTGGAATGAGTGTGCCCACATGGAGGAGTGCACACTGAACTGTTAGAATGATTGTGTCCACATGGAGGTGTGCACACTGAGCTGTTAGAATGAGTGTGTCCACATGGAGATGTGCACACTGAACTGTTAGAATGAGTGTGTCCCTGTGGAGGTGTGCACACTGAAATGTTAGAATGAGTGTCTCCACATGGAGTTGTGCACACTGAACTGTTAGAATTTGTCCACATGGAGGTGTGCACACTGAACTGTTAGTATGAGTGTGTCCACATGGAGGTGTGCAAACTGAACTGTTAGAATGAGTGTGTCCACATGGAGGTGTGCACACTGAACTGTTAGAATGAGTGTGTCCCTGTGGAGGTGTGCACACTGAACTGTTAGAATGAGTGTGTCCACATGGAGGTGTGCACACTGAACTGTTAGAATGAGTGTGCCCACATGGAGGTGTGCACACTGAACTGTTAGAATGAGTGTGTCCACATGGAGGTGTGCACACTGAACTGTTAGGATGAGTGTGTCCCTGTGGAGGTGTGCACACTGAACTGTTAGAATGACTGTGTCCACATGGAGGTGTGCACACTGAACTGTTAGAATGACTGTGTCCACATGGAGGTGTGCACACTGAACTGTTAGAATGAGTGTGTCCACATGGAGGTGTGCACACTGAACTGTTAGAATGACTGTGTCCACATGGAGGTGTGCACACTGAACTGTTAGAATGTGTGTGTCCCTGTGGCGGTGTGCACACTGAACTGTTAGAATGAGTGTGTTCACATGGAGGTGTGCACACTGAACTGTTAGAATGTGTGTGTCCACATGGAGGTTTGCACACTGAACTGTTAGAATGAGTGTGCCCACATGGAGGTGAGAACACTGAACTGTTAGAATGAGTGTGTCCACATGGAGGTGTGCACACTGAACTGTTAGAATGAGTGTGCCCACATGGAGTTGTGCATACTGAACTGTTAGAATGACTGTGTCCACATGGAGGTGTGCACACTGAACTGTTAGAATGAGTGTGCCCTCATGGAGTTGTGCACACTGAACTGTTAGAATGACTGTGTCCACATGGAGGTGTGCACACTGAACTGTTAGAATGACTGTGTCCACATCGAGGTGTGCACACTGAACTGTTAGAATGAGTGTGTCCCTGTGGAGGTGTGCACACTGAACTGTTAGAATAAGTGTATCCACATGGAGGTGTGCACAATGAACTGTTAGAATGTGTGTGTCCACATGGAGGTTTGCACACTGAACTGTTAGAATGAGGGTGCCCACATGGAGGTGTGCACACTGAACTGTGAGAATGAGTGTGTCCACATGGAGGTGTGCTCAATGAACTGTTGGAATGAGTGTGCCCACATGGAGGTGTGCACACTGAACTGTTAGAATGATTGTGTCCACATGGAGGTGTGCACACTTAACTGTTAGAATGACTGTGTCCACATGGAGGTGTGCACTTTGAACTGTTAGAATGAGTGTGTCCACATGGAGGTGTGCACACTGAACTGGTAGCATGAGTTTGTCCACATGGAGGTGTGCACACTGAACTGTTAGAATGAGTGTGTCCCTGTGGAGGTGTGCACACTGAACTGTTAGAATGAGTTTGTCCACATGGAGGTGTGCACACTGAACTGTTAGAATGAGTGTATCCCTGTGGAGTTGTGCAGTGTGAACTGTTAGAATGAGTGTGTCCACATGGAGGTGTGCACACTGAACTGTTAGAATGAGTGTGTCCCTGTGGAGGTGTGCACACTGAACTGTTAGAATGAGTGTGCCCACATGGAGGTGTGCACACTGAACTGTTAGAATGAGTGTGCCCACATGGAGTTGTGCACACTGAACTGTTAGAATGACTGTGTCAACATGGAGGTGTGCACACTGAACTGTTAGAATGACTGTGTCCACATGGAGGTGTGCACACTGAACTGTTAGAATGACTGTGTCCACATGGAGGTGTGCACACTGAACTGTTAGAATGAGTGTGTCCACATGGAGGTGTGCACACTGAACTGTGAGAATGACTGTGTCCACATGGAGGTGTGCACACTGAACTGTTAGAATGTGTGTGTCCCTGTGGAGGTGTGCACACTGAACTGTTAGAATGAGTGTGTTCACATGGAGGTGTGCACACTGAACTGTTAGAATGTGTGTGTCCACATGGAGGTTTGCACACTGAACTGTTAGAATGAGTGTGCCCACATGGAGGTGAGAACACTGAACTGTTAGAATGAGTGTGTCCACATGGAGGTGTGCACACTGAACTGTTGGAATAGTGTGCCCACATGGAGGTGTGCACACTGAACTGTTAGAATGAGTGTGCCCACATAGAGTTGTGCACACTGAACTGTTAGAATGACTGTGTCCACATGGAGGTGTGCACACTGAACTGTGAGAATGAGTGTGTCCACATGGAGGTGTGCACACTGAACTGGTAGCACGAGTTTGTCCACATGGAGGTGTGCACACTGAACTGTTAGAATGAGTGTGTCCCTGTGGAGGTGTGCACACTGAAATGTTAGAATGAGTGTGTCTACATGGAGTTGTGCACACTGAACTGTTAGAATTTGTCCACATGGAGGTGTGCACACTGAAGTGTTAGAATGAGTGTGTCCACATGGAGGTGTGCACACTGAACTGTTAGAATGAGTGTGTCCACATGGAGGTGTGCACACTGAACTGTTAGAATTGGTGTGTCCACATGGAGGTGTGCACACTGAACTGATAGAATGAGTGTGTCCACAAGGAGGTGTGCACACTGAAGTGTTAGAATTTGTCCACATGGAGGTGTGCACACTGAACTGTTAGAATGAGTGCGTCCACATGGAGGTGTGCATACTGAACTGTTAGAATGTGTGTGTCCACATGGAGGTTTGCATACTGAACTGTTAGAATGAGTGTGTCCACATGGAGGTGTGCACACTGAACTGTTAGAATGAGTGAGTCCCTGTGGAGGTGTGCACACTGAACTGTTAGAATGAGTGTGCCCACATGGAGGTGTGCACACTGTACTGTTAGAATGAGTGTGCCCACATGGAGGTGTGCACACTGAACTGTTAGAATGAGTGTGCCCACATGGAGTTGTGCACACTGAACTGTTAGAATGACTGTGTCCACATGGAGGTGTGCACACTGAACTGTTAGAATGACTGTGTCCACATGGAGGTGTGCACACTGAACTGTTAGAATGACTGTGTCCACATGGACGTGTGCACACTGAACTGTTAGAATGACTGTGTCCACATGGAGGTGTGCACACTGAACTGTTAAAATGTGTGTGTCCCTGTGGAGGTGTGCACACTGAACTGTTAGAATGAGTGTGTTCACATCGAGGTGTGCACACTGAACTGTTAGAATGTGTGTGTCCACATGGAGGTTTGCACACTGAACTGTTAGAATGAGTGTGTCCACATGGAGGTGTGCACACTGAACTGTTAGAATTGGTGTGTCCACTTGGAGGTGTGCACACTGAACTGATAGAATGAGTGTGTCCACATGGAGGTGTGCACACTGAAGTGTTAGAATTTGTCCACATGGAGGTGTGCACACTGAACTGTTAGAATGAGTGCGTCCACATGGAGGTGTGCACACTGAACTGTTAGAATGTGTGTGTCCACATGGAGGTTTGCATACTGAACTATTAGAATGAGTGTGCCCACATGGAGGTGTGCACACTGAACTGTTAGAATGAGTGTGTCCACATGGAGGTGTGCACACTGAACTGTTGGAATGAGTGTGCCCACATGGAGGTGTGCACACTGAACTGTTAGAATGATTGTGTCCACATGGAGGTGTGCACAGTGAACTGTTAGAATGACTGTATCCACATGGAGGTGTGCACTTTGAACTGTTAGAATGAGTGTGTCCACATGGAGGTGTGCACACTGAACTGTTAGAATGAGTGTGTCCACATGGAGGTGTGCACACTGAACTGTTAGAATGAGTTGTCCCTGTGGAGTTTTGCACACTGAAATGTTAGAATGAGTGTGTCCACATAGAGTTGTGCACACTGAACTGTTAGAATGACTGTGTCCACATGGAGGTGTGCACACTGAACTGTTAGAATGACTGTGTCCACATGGAGGTGTGCACACTGAACTGTTAGAATGAGTGTGTCCCTGTGGAGGTGTGCACACTGAACTGTTAGAATGACTGTGTCCACATGGAGGTGTGCACACTGAACTGTTAGAATGTGTGTGTCCCTGTGGAGGTGTGCACACTGAACTGTTAGAATGAGTGTGTTCACATGGAGGTGTGCACACTGAACTGTTAGAATGTGTGTGTCCACATGGAGGTTTGCACACTGAACTGTTAGAATGAGTGTGCCCACATGGAGGTGAGAACACTGAACAGTTAGAATGAGTGTGTCCACATGGAGGTGTGCACACTGAACTGTTAGAATGAGTGTGCCCACATGGAGTTGTGCACACTGAACTGTTAGAATGACTGTGTCCACATGGAGGTGTGCACACTGAACTGTTAGAATGAGTGTGCCCACATGGAGTTGTGCACACTGAACTGTTAGAATGACTGTGTCCACAAGGAGGTGTGCACACTGAACTGTTAGAATGACTGTGTCCACATGGAGGTGTGCACACTGAACTGTTAGAATGAGTGTGTCCCTGTGGAGTTGTGCACACTGAACTGTTAGAATAAGTGTGTCCACATGGAGGTGTGCACACTGAACTGTTAGAATGTGTGTGTCCACATGGAGGTTTGCACACTGAACTGTTAGAATGAGTGTGCCCACATGGAGGTGTGCACACTGAACTGTTAGAATGAGTGTGTCCACATGGAGGTGTGCTCACTGAAGTGTTGGAATGAGTGTGCCCACATGGAGGTGTGCACACTGAACTGTTAGAATGATTGTGTCCACATGGAGGTGTGCACACTTAACTGTTAGAATGACTGTGTCCACATGGAGGTGTGCACTTTGAACTGTTAGAATGAGTGTGTCCACATGGAGGTGTGCACACTGAACTGGTAGCATGAGTTTGTCCACATGGAGGTGTGCACACTGAACTGTTAGAATGAGTGTGTCCCTGTGGAGGTGTGCACACTGAACTGTTAGAATGAGTTTGTCCACATGGAGGTGTGCACACTGAACTGTTAGAATGAGTGTATCCCTGTGGAGGTGTGCACTGTGAACTGTTAGAATGAGTGTGTCCACATGGAGGTGTGCACACTGAACTGTTAGAATGAGTGTGTCCCTGTGGAGGTGTGCACACTGAACTGTTAGAATGAGTGTGCCCACATGGAGGTGTGCACACTGAACTGTTAGAATGACTGTGTCCACATGGAGGTGTGCACTTTGAACTGTTAGAATGAGTGTGTCCACATGGAGGTGTGCACACTGAACTGTTAGAATGAGTGTGTCCACCTGGAGTTGTGCACACTGAACTGTTAGAATGAGTGTATCCCTGTGGAGGTGTGCAAACTGAACTGTTAGAATGAGTGAGTCCACAAGGATGTGTGCACACTGAACTGTTAGAATGAGTGTGTGCACATGGAGGTGTGAACACTGAACTGTTAGAATGAGTGTGTCCACATGGAGGTGTCCACACAGAACTGTTAGAATGAGTGTGCCCACATGGAAGTGTGCACACTGAACTGTTAGAATGAGTGTGCCCACATGGAGTTGTGCACACTGAACTGTTAGAATGAGTGTGTGCACATGGAGGTGTGAACACTGAACTGTTAGAATGGGTGTGTCCCTGTGGAGGTGTGCAAACTGAACTGTTAGAATGAGTGTGTTCACATGGAGGTGTGCACACTGATCTGTTAGAATGTGTGTGTCCACATGGAGGTTTGCACACTGAACTATTAGAATGAGTGTGCCCACATGGAAGTGTGCACACTGAACTGTTGGAATAAGTGTGCCCACATGGAGGTGTGCACACTGAACTGTTAGAATGAGTGTGCCCACATGGAGGTGTGCACACTGAACTGTTGGAATGAGTGTGCCCACATGGAGGTGTGCACACTGAACTGTTAGAATGAGTGTGTCCACATGGAGTTGTGCACACTGAACTGTTAGAATGAGTGTGCCCACATGGAGTTGTGCACACTGAACTGTTAGAATAACTGTGCCCACATGGAGGTGTGCACAATGAAATGTTAGTATGAGTGTGTCCACATGGAGTTGTGCACACTGAACTGTTAGAATGACTGTGTCCACATGGAGGTGTGCACACTGAACTGTTAGAATGATTGTGTCCACATGGAGGTGTGCACACTGAACTGTTAGAATGAGTGTGTCCCTGTGGAGGTGTGCACACTGAACTGTTAGAATGAATGTGTTCACATGGAGGTGTGCACACTGAACTGTTAGAATGTGTGTGTCCACATGGAGGTTTGCACACTGAACTATTAGAATGAGTGTGCCCACATGGAGGTGTGCACACCGAACTGTTAGAATGAGTGTGTCCACATGGAGGTGTGCACACTGAACTGTTGGAATGAGTGTGCCCACATGGAGGAGTGCACACTGAACTGTTAGAATGATTGTGTCCACATGGAGGTGTGCACACTGAGCTGTTAGAATGAGTTTGTCCACATGGAGATGTGCACACTGAACTGTTAGAATGAGTGTGTCCCTGTGGAGGTGTGCACACTGAAATGTTAGAATGAGTGTCTCCACATGGAGTTGTGCACACTGAACTGATAGAATTTGTCCACATGGAGGTGTGCACACAAAACTGTTAGAATGAGTGTGTCCACATGGAGGTGTGCAAACTGAACTGTTAGAATGAGTGTGTCCACATGGAGGTGTGCACACTGAACTGTTAGAATGAGTGTGTCCCTGTGGAGGTGTGCACACTGAACTGTTAGAATGAGTGTGTCCACATGGAGGTGTGCACACTGAACTGTTAGAATGACTGTGTCCACATGGAGGTGTGCACACTGAACTGTTAGAATGAGTGTGTCCACATGGAGGTGTGCACACTGAACTGTTAGGATGAGTGTGTCCCTGTGGAGGTGTGCACACTGAACTGTTAGAATGACTGTGTCCACATGGAGGTGTGCACACTGAACTGTTAGAATGACTGTGTCCACATGGAGGTGTGCACACTGAACTGTTAGGATGAGTGTGTCCCTGTGGAGGTGTGCACACTGAACTGTTAGAATGACTGTGTCCACATGGAGGTGTGCACACTGAACTGTTAGAATGTGTGTGTCCCTGTGGAGGTGTGCACACTGAACTGTTAGAATGAGTGTGTTCACATGGAGGTGTGCACACTGAACTGTTAGAATGTGTGTGTCCACATGGAGGTTTGCACACTGAACTGTTAGAATGAATGTGCCCACATGGAGGTGAGAACACTGAACTGTTAGAATGAGTGTGTCCACATGGAGGTGTGCACACTGAACTGTTAGAATGAGTGTGCCCACATGGAGTTGTGCACACTGAACTGTTAGAATGACTGTGTCCACATGGAGGTGTGCACACTGAACTGTTAGAATGAGTGTGCCCACATGGAGTTGTGCACACTGAACTGTTAGAATGACTGTGTCCACATGGAGTTGTGCACACTGAACTGTTAGAATGAGTGTGTCCCTGTGGAGGTGTGCACACTGAACTGTTAGAATGACTGTGTCCACATGGAGGTGTGCACACTGAACTGTTGGAATGTGTGTGTCCCTGTGGAGGTGTGCACACTGAACTGTTTAGAATGAGTGTGTTCACATGGAGGTGTGCACACTGAACTGTTAGAATGTGTGTGTCCACATGGAGGTTTGCACACTGAACTGTTAGAATGAGTGTGCCCACATGGAGGTGAGAACACTGAACAGTTAGAATGAGTGTGTCCACATGGAGGTGTGCACACTGAACTGTTAGAATGAGTGTGCCCACATGGAGTTGTGCACACTGAACTGTTAGAATGACTGTGTCCACATGGAGGTGTGCACACTGAACTGTTAGAATGAGTGTGCCCACATGGAGTTGTGCACACTGAACTGTTAGAATGACTGTGTCCACATGGAGGTGTGCACACTGAACTGTTAGAATGACTGTGTCCACATGGAGGTGTGCACACTGAACTGTTAGAATGAGTGTGTCCCTGTGGAGTTGTGCACACTGAACTGTTAGAATAAGTGTGTCCACATGGAGGTGTGCACACTGAACTGTTAGAATGTGTGTGTCCACATGGAGGTTTGCACACTGAACTGTTAGAATGAGTGTGCCCACATGGAGGTGTGCACACTGAACTGTTAGAATGAGTGTGTCCACATGGAGGTGTGCTCACTGAAGTGTTGGAATGAGTGTGCCCACATGGAGGTGTGCACACTGAACTGTTAGAATGATTGTGTCCACATGGAGGTGTGCACACTTAACTGTTAGAATGACTGTGTCCACATGGAGGTGTGCACTTTGAACTGTTAGAATGAGTGTGTCCACATGGAGGTGTGCACACTGAACTGGTAGCATGAGTTTGTCCACATGGAGGTGTGCACACTGAACTGTTAGAATGAGTGTGTCCCTGTGGAGGTGTGCACACTGAACTGTTAGAATGAGTTTGTCCACATGGAGGTGTGCACACTGAACTGTCAGAATGAGTGTATCCCTGTGGAGGTGTGCACTGTGAACTGTTAGAATGAGTGTGTCCACATGGAGGTGTGCACACTGAACTGTTAGAATGAGTGTGTCCCTGTGGAGGTGTGCACACTGAACTGTTAGAATGAGTGTGCCCACATGGAGGTGTGCACACTGAACTGTTAGAATGACTGTGTCCACATGGAGGTGTGCACTTTGAACTGTTAGAATGAGTGTGTCCACATGGAGGTGTGCACACTGAACTGTTAGAATGAGTGTGTCCACCTGGAGTTGTGCACACTGAACTGTTAGAATGAGTGTGCCCACATGGAGGTGTGCACACTGAACTGTTAGAATGAGTGTGTCCACATGGAGGTGTGCACACTGAACTGTTAGAATGAGTGTATCCCTGTGGAGGTGTGCAAACTGTACTGTTAGAATGAGTGAGTCCACAAGGAGGTGTGCACACTGAACTGTTAGAATGAGTGTGTGCACATGGAGGTGTGAACACTGAACTGTTAGAATGAGTGTGTCCACATGGAGGTGTCCACACAGAACTGTTAGAATGAGTGTGCCCACATGGAAGTGTGCACACTGAACTGTTAGAATGAGTGTGCCCACATGGAGTTGTGCACACTGAACTGTTAGAATGACTGTGCCCACATGGAGGTGTGCACACTGAACTGTTAGAATGAGTGTGTCCCTGTGGAGGTGTGCACACTGAACTGTTAGAATGAGTTTGTCCACATGGAGGTGTGCACACTGAACTGTTAGAATGAGTTTGTCCACATGGAGGTGTGCACACTGAACTGTTAGAATGAGTGTATCCCTGTGGAGGTGTGCACAGTGAACTGTTAGAATGAGTGTGTCCACATGGAGGTGTGCACACTGAACTGTTAGAATGAGTGTGTCCCGGTGGAGGTGTGCACACTGAACTGTTAGAATGAGTGTGCCCACATGGAGGTGTGCACACTGAACTGTTAGAATGAGTGTGCCCACATGGAGGTGTGCACACTGAACTGTTAGAATGAGTGTGCCCACATGGAGTTGTGCACACTGAACTGTTAGAATGACTGTGTCCACATGGAGGTGTGCACACTGAACTGTTAGAATGACTGTGTCCACATGGAGGTGTCCACACTGAACTGTTAGAATGACTGTGTCCACATGGAGGTGTGCACACTGAACTGTTAGAATGAGTGTGTCCACATGGAGGTGTGCACACTGAAATGTTAGAATGAGTGTGTCCACATGGAGTTGTGCACACTGAACTGTTAGAATGACTGTGCCCACATGGAGGTGTGCACACTGAACTGTTAGAATGAGTGTGTCCACATGGAGTTGTGCACACTGAACTGTTAGAATGATTGTGTCCACATGGAGGTGTGCACACTGAACTGTTAGAATGACTGTGTCCACATGGAGGTGTGCACACTGAAATGTTAGAATGGGTGTGTCCCTGTGGAGGTGTGCAAACTGAACTGTTAGAATGAGTGTGTTCACATGGAGGTGTGCACACTGATCTGTTAGAATGTGTGTGTCCACATGGAGGTTTGCACACTGAACTATTAGAATGAGTGTGCCCACATGGAAGTGTGCACACTGAACTGTTGGAATGAGTGTGCCCACATGGAGGTGTGCACACTGAACTGTTAGAATGAGTGTGCCCACATGGAGGTGTGCACACTGAACTGTTGGAATGAGTGTACCCACATGGAGGTGTGCACACTGAACTGTTAGAATGAGTGTGTCCACATGGAGTTGTGCACACTGAACTGTTAGAATGAGTGTGCCCACATGGAGTTGTGCACACTGAACTGTTAGAATAACTGTGCCCACATGGAGGTGTGCACAATGAAATGTTAGTATGAGTGTGTCCACATGGAGTTGTGCACACTGAACTGTTAGAATGACTGTGTCCACATGGAGGTGTGCACACTGAACTGTTAGGATGAGTGTGTCCCTGTGGAGGTGTGCACACTGAACTGTTAGAATGACTGTGTCCACATGGAGGTGTGCACACTGAACTGTTAGAATGACTGTGTCCACATGGAGGTGTGCACACTGAACTGTTAGAATGAGTGTGTCCACATGGAGGTGTGCACACTGAACTGTTAGAATGACTGTGTCCACATGGAGGTGTGCACACTGAACTGTTAGAATGTGTGTGTCCCTGTGGAGGTGTGCACACTGAACTGTTAGAATGAGTGTGTTCACATGGAGGTGTGCACACTGAACTGTTAGAATGTGTGTGTCCACATGGAGGTTTGCACACTGAACTGTTAGAATGAGTGTGCCCACATGGAGGTGAGAACACTGAACTGTTAGAATGAGTGTGTCCACATGGAGGTGTGCACACTGAACTGTTAGAATGAGTGTGCCCACATGGAGTTGTGCACACTGAACTGTTAGAATGACTGTGTCCACATGGAGGTGTGCACACTGAACTGTTAGAATGAGTGTGCCCACATGGAGTTGTGCACACTGAACTGTTAGAATGACTGTGTCCACATGGAGGTGTGCACACTGAACTGTTAGAATGACTGTGTCCACATGGAGGTGTGCACACTGAACTGTTAGAATGAGTGTGTCCCTGTGGAGGTGTGCACACTGAACTGTTAGAATAAGTGTGTCCACATGGAGGTGTGCACACTGAACTGTTAGAATGTGTGTGTCCACATGGAGGTTTGCACACTGAACTGTTAGAATGTGTGTGTCCACATGGAGGTGTGCACACTGAACTGTGAGAATGAGTGTGTCCACATGGAGGTGTGCTCAATGAACTGTTGGAATGAGTGTGCCCACATGGAGGTGTGCACACTGAACTGTTAGAATGATTGTGTCCACATGGAGGTGTGCACACTTAACTGTTAGAATGACTGTGTCCACATGGAGGTGTGCACTTTGAACTGTTAGAATGAGTGTGTCCACATGGAGGTGTGCACACTGAACTGGTAGCATGAGTTTGTCCACATGGAGGTGTGCACACTGAACTGTTAGAATGAGTGTGTCCCTGTGGAGGTGTGCACACTGAACTGTTAGAATGAGTTTGTCCACATGGAGGTGTGCACACTGAACTGTTAGAATGAGTGTATCCCTGTGGAGTTGTGCACTGTGAACTGTTAGAATGAGTGTGTCCACATGGAGGTGTGCACACTGAACTGTTAGAATGAGTGTGTCCCTGTGGAGGTGTGCACACTGAACTGTTAGAATGAGTGGGCCCACATGGAGTTGTGCACACTGAACTGTTAGAATGAGTGTGCCCACATGGAGTTGTGCACACTGAACTGTTAGAATGAGTGTGCCCACATGGAGTTGTGCACACTGAACTGTTAGAATGACTGTGTCCACATGGAGGTGTGCACACTGAACTGTTAGAATGACTGTGTCCACATGGAGGTGTGCACACTGAACTGTTAGAATGACTGTGTCCACATGGAGTTGTGCACACTGAACTGTTAGAATGAGTGTGTCCACATGGAGGTGTGCACACTGAACTGTGAGAATGACTGTGTCCACATGGAGGTGTGCACACTGAACTGTTAGAATGTGTGTGTCCCTGTGGAGGTGTGCACACTGAACTGTTAGAATGAGTGTGTTCACATGGAGGTGTGCACACTGAACTGTTACAATGTGTGTGTCCACATGGAGGTTTGCACACTGAACTGTTAGAATGAGTGTGCCCACATGGAGGTGAGAACACTGAACTGTTAGAATGAGTGTGTCCACATGGAGGTGTGCACACTGAACTGTTGGAATAGTGTGCCCACATGGAGGTGTGCACACTGAACTGTTAGAATGAGTGTGTCCACATGGAGGTTTGCAAACTGAACTGTTAGAATGAGTGTGCCCACTTAGAGTTGTGCACACTGAACTGTTAGAATGACTGTGTCCACATGGAGGTGTGCACACTGAACTGTGAGAATGAGTGTGTCCACATGGAGGTGTGCACACTGAACTGGTAGCATGAGTTTGTCCACATGGAGGTGTGCACACTGAACTGTTAGAATGAGTGTGTCCCTGTGGAGGTGTGCACACTGAAATGTTAGAATGAGTGTGTCTACATGGAGTTGTGCACACTGAACTGTTAGAATTTGTCCACATGGAGGTGTGCACTCTGAAGTGTTAGAATGAGTGTGTCCACATGGAGGTGTGCACACTGAACTGTTAGAATGAGTGTGTCCACATGGAGGTGTGCACACTGAACTGTTAGAATTGGTGTGTCCACATGGAGGTGTGCACACTGAACTGATAGAATGAGTGTGTCCACATGGAGGTGTGCACACTGAAGTGTTAGAATTTGTCCACATGGAGATGTGCACACTGAACTGTTAGAATGAGTGCGTCCACATGGAGGTGTGCACACTGAACTGTTAGAATGTGTGTGTCCACATGGAGGTTTGCATACTGAACTGTTAGAATGAGTGTGTCCACATGGAGGTGTGCACACTGAACTGTTAGAATGAGTGTGTCCCTGTGGAGGTGTGCACACTGAACTGTTAGAATGAGTGTGCCCACATGGAGGTGTGCACACTGTACTGTTAGAATGAGTGTGCCCACATGGAGGTGTGCACACTGACCTGTTAGAATGAGTGTGCCCACATGGAGTTGTGCACACTGAACTGTTAGAATGACTGTGTCCACATGGAGGTGTGCACACTGAACTGTTAGAATGACTGTGTCCACATGGAGGTGTGCACACTGAACTGTTAGAATGACTGTGTCCACATGGAGGTGTGCACACTGAACTGTTAGAATGACTGTGTCCACATGGAGGTGTGCACACTGAACTGTTAAAATGTGTGTGTCCCTGTGGAGGTGTGCACACTGAACTGTTAGAATGAGTGTGTTCACATCGAGGTGTGCACACTGAACTGTTAGAATGTGTGTGTCCACATGGAGGTTTGCACACTGAACTGTTAGAATGAGTGTGCCCACATGGAGGTGACAACACTGAACTGTTAGAATGAGTGTGTCCACATGGAGGTGTGCACACTGAACTGTTAGAATGAGTGTGCCCACATGGAGGTGTGCACACTGAACTGTTAGAATGACTGTGTCCACATGGAGGTGTGCACACTGAACTGTTAGAATGAGTGTGCCCACATGGAGTTGTGCACACTGAACTGTTAGAATGACTGTGTCCACATGGAGGTGTGCACACTGAACTGTTAGAATGACTGTGTCCACATGGAGGTGTGCACACTGAACTGTTAGAATGAGTGTGCCCACATGGAGTTGTGCACACTGAACTGTTAGAATGACTGTGTCCACATGGAGGTGTGCACACTGAACTGTTAGAATGACTGTGTCCACATGGAGGTGTGCACACTGAACTGTTAGAATGAGTGTGTCCCTGTGGAGTTGTGCACACTGAACTGTTAGAATAAGTGTGTCTACATGGAGGTGTGCACACTGAACTGTTAGAATGTGTGTGTCCACATGGAGGTTTGCACACTGAACTGTTAGAATGAGTGTGCCCACATGGAGGTGTGCACACTGAACTGTTAGAATGAGTGTGTCCACATGGAGGTGTGCACACTTAACTGTTAGAATGACTGTGTCCACATGGAGGTGTGCACTTTGAACTGTTAGAATGATTGTGTCCACATGGAGGTGTGCACACTGAACTGGTAGCATGAGTTTGTCCACATGGAGGTGTGCACACTGAACTGTTAGAATGAGTGTGTCCCTGTGGAGTTGTGCACACTGAACTGTTAGAATGAGTTTGTCCACATGGAGGTGTGCACACTGAACTGTTAGAATGAGTGTATCCCTGTGGAGGTGTGCACTGTGAACTGTTAGAATGAGTGTGTCCACATGGAGGTGTGCACACTGAACTGTTAGAATGAGTGTGTCCACATGGAGGTGTGCCCACTGAACTGTTAGAATGAGTGTGTCCACATGGAGGTGTGCACACTGAACTGTTAGAATGAGTGTGCCCACATGGAGGTGTGCACAATGAACTGTTAGAATGAGTGTGCCCTCATGGAGTTGTGCACACTGAACTGTTAGAATGACTGTGTCCACATGGAGGTGTGCACACTGAACTGTTAGAATGACTGTGTCCACATGGAGGTGTGCACACTGAACTGTTAGAATGACTGTGACCACATGGAGGTGTGCACACTGAACTGTTAGAATGAGTGTGTCCACATGGAGGTGTGCACACTGAACTGTTAGAATGACTGTGTCCACATGGAGGTGTGCACACTGAACTGTTAGAATGTGTGTGTCCCTGTGGAGGTGTGCACACTGAACTGTTAGAATGAGTGTGTTCACATGGAGGTGTGCACACTGAACTGTTAGAATGTGTGTGTCCACATGGAGGTTTGCACACTGAACTGTTAGAATGAGTGTGCCCACATGGAGGTGAGAACACTGAACTGTTAGAATGAGTGTGTCCACATGGAGGTGTGCACCCTGAACTGTTGGAATGAGTGTGCCCACATGGAGTTGTGCACACTGAACTGTTAGAATGACTGTGTCCACATGGAGGTGTGCACACTGAACTGTTAGAATGACTGTGTCCACATGGAGGTTTGCAAACTGAACTGTTAGAATGAGTGTGCCCACATAGAGTTGTGCACACTGAACTGTTAGAATGACTGTGTCCACATGGAGGTGTGCACACTGAACTGTGAGAATGAGTGTGTCCACATGGAGGTGTGCACACTGAACTGGTAGCATGAGTTTGTCCACATGGAGGTGTGCACACTGAACTGTTAGAATGAGTGTGTCCCTGTGGAGGTGTGCACACTGAAATGTTAGAATGAGTGTGTCTACATGGAGTTGTGCACACTGAACTGTTAGAATTTGTCCACATGGAGGTGTGCACTCTGAAGTGTTAGAATGAGTGTGTCCACATGGAGGTGTGCACACTGAACTGTTAGAATGAGTGTGTCCACATGGAGGTGTGCACACTGAACTGTTAGAATTGGTGTGTCCACATGGAGGTGTGCACACTGAACTGATAGAATGAGTGTGTCCACATGGAGGTGTGCACACTGAAGTGTTAGAATTTGTCCACATGGAGATGTGCACACTGAACTGTTAGAATGAGTGCGTCCACATGGAGGTGTGCACACTGAACTGTTAGAATGTGTGTGTCCACATGGAGGTTTGCATACTGAACTGTTAGAATGAGTGTGTCCACATGGAGGTGTGCACACTGAACTGTTAGAATGAGTGTGTCCCTGTGGAGGTGTGCACACTGAACTGTTAGAATGAGTGTGCCAACATGGAGGTGTGCACACTGTACTGTTAGAATGAGTGTGCCCACATGGAGGTGTGCACACTGACCTGTTAGAATGAGTGTGCCCACATGGAGTTGTGCACACTGAACTGTTAGAATGACTGTGTCCACATGGAGGTGTGCACACTGAACTGTTAGAATGACTGTGTCCACATGGAGGTGTGCACACTGAACTGTTAGAATGACTGTGTCCACATGGAGGTGTGCACACTGAACTGTTAGAATGACTGTGTCCACATGGAGGTGTGCACACTGAACTGTTAAAATGTGTGTGTCCCTGTGGAGGTGTGCACACTGAACTGTTAGAATGAGTGTGTTCACATCGAGGTGTGCACACTGAACTGTTAGAATGTGTGTGTCCACATGGAGGTTTGCACACTGAACTGTTAGAATGAGTGTGCCCACATGGAGGTGAGAACACTGAACTGTTAGAATGAGTGTGTCCACATGGAGGTGTGCACACTGAACTGTTAGAATGAGTGTGCCCACATGGAGGTGTGCACACTGAACTGTTAGAATGACTGTGTCCACATGGAGGTGTGCACACTGAACTGTTAGAATGAGTGTGCCCACATGGAGTTGTGCACACTGAACTGTTAGAATGACTGTGTCCACATGGAGGTGTGCACACTGAACTGTTAGAATGACTGTGTCCACATGGAGGTGTGCACACTGAACTGTTAGAATGAGTGTGCCCACATGGAGTTGTGCACACTGAACTGTTAGAATGACTGTGTCCACATGGAGGTGTGCACACTGAACTGTTAGAATGACTGTGTCCACATGGAGGTGTGCACACTGAACTGTTAGAATGAGTGTGTCCCTGTGGAGTTGTGCACACTGAACTGTTAGAATAAGTGTGTCTACATGGAGGTGTGCACACTGAACTGTTAGAATGTGTGTGTCCACATGGATGTTTGCACACTGAACTGTTAGAATGAGTGTGCCCACATGGAGGTGTGCACACTGAACTGTTAGAATGAGTGTGTCCACATGGAGGTGTGCACACTTAACTGTTAGAATGACTGTGTCCACATGGAGGTGTGCACTTTGAACTGTTAGAATGAGTGTGTCCACATGGAGGTGTGCACACTGAACTGGTAGCATGAGTTTGTCCACATGGAGGTGTGCACACTGAACTGTTAGAATGAGTGTGTCCCTGTGGAGTTGTGCACACTGAACTGTTAGAATGAGTTTGTCCACATGGAGGTGTGCACACTGAACTGTTAAAATGAGTGTATCCCTGTGGAGGTGTGCACTGTGAACTGTTAGAATGAGTGTGTCCACATGGAGGTGTGCACACTGAACTGTTAGAATGAGTGTGTCCACATGGAGGTGTGCCCACTGAACTGTTAGAATGAGTGTGTCCACATGGAGGTGTGCACACTGAACTGTTAGAATGAGTGTGCCCACATGGAGGTGTGCACAATGAACTGTTAGAATGAGTGTGCCCTCATGGAGTTGTGCACACTGAACTGTTAGAATGACTGTGTCCACATGGAGGTGTGCACACTGAACTGTTAGAATGACTGTGTCCACATGGAGGTGTGCACACTGAACTGTTAGAATGACTGTGACCACATGGAGGTGTGCACACTGAACTGTTAGAATGAGTGTGTCCACATGGAGGTGTGCACACTGAACTGTTAGAATGACTGTGTCCACATGGAGGTGTGCACACTGAACTGTTAGAATGTGTGTGTCCCTGTGGAGGTGTGCACACTGAACTGTTAGAATGAGTGTGTTCACATGGAGGTGTGCACACTGAACTGTTAGAATGTGTGTGTCCACATGGAGGTTTGCACACTGAACTGTTAGAATGAGTGTGCCCACATGGAGGTGAGAACACTGAACTGTTAGAATGAGTGTGTCCACATGGAGGTGTGCACCCTGAACTGTTGGAATGAGTGTGCCCACATGGAGGTGTGCACACTGAACTGTTAGAATGAGTGTGTCCACATGGAGGTGTGCAAACTGAACTGTTAAAATGAGTGTGCCCACATAGAGTTGTGCACACTGAACTGTTAGAATGACTGTGTCCACATGGAGGTGTGCACACTGAACTGTGAGAATGAGTGTGTCCACATGGAGGTGTGCACACTGAACTGGTAGCATGAGTTTGTCCACATGGAGGTGTGCACACTGAACTGTTAGAATGAGTGTGTCCCTGTGGAGGTGTGCACACTGAAATGTTAGAATGAGTGTGTCTACATGGAGTTGTGCACACTGAACTGTTAGAATTTGTCCACATGGAGGTGTGCACACTGAAGTGTTAGAATGAGTGTGTCCACATGGAGGTGTGCACACTGAACTGTTAGAATGAGTGTGTCCACATGGAGGTGTGCACACTGAACTGTTAGAATTGGTGTGTCCACTTGGAGGTGTGCACACTGAACTGATAGAATGAGTGTGTCCACATGGAGGTGTGCACACTGAAGTGTTAGAATTTGTCCACATGGAGGTGTGCACACTGAACTGTTAGAATGAGTGCGTCCACATGGAGGTGTGCACACTGAACTGTTAGAATGTGTGTGTCCACATGGAGGTTTGCATACTGAACTATTAGAATGAGTTTGCCCACATGGAGGTGTGCACACTGAACTGTTAGAATGAGTGTGTCCACATGGAGGTGTGCACACTGAACTGTTGGAATGAGTGTGCCCACATGGAGGTGTGCACACTGAACTGTTAGAATGATTGTGTCCACATGGAGGTGTGCACACTGAACTGTTAGAAAGACTGTATCAACATGGAGGTGTGCACTGTGAACTGTTAGAATGAGTGTGTCCACATGGAGGTGTGCACACTGAACTGTTAGAATGAGTGTGTCCACATGGAGGTGTGCACACTGAACTGTTAGAATGAGTTGTCCCTGTGGAGTTGTGCACACTGAAATGTTAGAATGAGTGTGTCCACATGAAGGTGTGCACACTGAACTGTTAGAATTGGTGTGTCCACTTGGAGGTGTGCACACTGAACTGTTAAAATTACTGTGCCCACAATGAGGTGTCCACACTGAACTGTTAGAATGAGTGTGTCCACATGGAGGTGTGCACACTGAACTGTTAGAATGAGTGGGTCCTCATCGAGGTGTGCACACTGAACTGTTAGAATGATTGTGTCAACATGCAGATGTGCACACTGAACTGTTAGAATGAGTGTTTCCCTGTGGAGGTGTGCACACTGAAATGTTAGAATGATTATATCCACATGGAGGTGTGCACACTGAACTGTTAGAATGAGTGTGCCCACATGGAGGTGTGCACACCGAAGTGTTAGAATTTGTCCACATGGAGGTGTGCACACTGAACAGTTAGAATGAGTGTGCCCACATGGAGGTGTGCACACTGAACTGTTAGAATGAGTGTGTCAACATGGAGGTGTGCACACTGAACTGTTAGAATGAGTGTGCCCACATGGAGGTGTGCACACTGAACTGTTAGAATGAGTGTGTCCACATGGAGGTGTGCACACTGAACTGTTAGAATGAGTGTGCCCACATGGAGGTTTGCACACTGAACTGTTAGAATGAGTGGGTCCACATGCAGGTGTGCACACTGAACTGTTAGAATGAGTGTGTCCCTGTGGAGGTGTGCACACAGAACTGTTAGAATAAGTGTGTCCACATGGAGGTGTGCACACTGAACTGTTAGAATGTGTGTGTCCACATGGTGGTTTGCACACTGAACTGTTAGAATGAGTGTGCCCACATGGAGGTGAGAACACTGAACTGTTAGAATGAGTGTGTCCACATGGAGGTGTGCACACTGAACTGTTAGAATGAGTGTGCCCACATGGAGGTGTGTACACTGACCTGTTAGAATGAGTGTGCCCACATGGAGTTGTGCACACTGAACTGTTAGAATGACTGTGTCCACATGGAGGTGTGCACACTGAACTGTTAGAATGACTGTGTCCACATGGAGGTGTGCACACTGAACTGTTAGAATGACTGTGTCCACATGGAGGTGTGCACACTGAACTGTTAGAATGACTGTGTCCACATGGAGGTGTGCACACTGAACTGTTAAAATGTGTGTGTCCCTGTGGAGGTGTGCACACTGAACTGTTAGAATGAGTGTGTTCACATCGAGGTGTGCACACTGAACTGTTAGAATGTGTGTGTCCACATGGAGGTTTGCACACTGAACTGTTAGAATGAGTGTGCCCACATGGAGGTGAGAACACTGAACTGTTAGAATGAGTGTGTCCACATGGAGGTGTGCACACTGAACTGTTAGAATGAGTGTGCCCACATGGAGGTGTGCACACTGAACTGTTAGAATGACTGTGTCCACATGGAGGTGTGCACACTGAACTGTTAGAATGAGTGTGCCCACATGGAGTTGTGCACACTGAACTGTTAGAATGACTGTGTCCACATGGAGGTGTGCACACTGAACTGTTAGAATGACTGTGTCCACATGGAGGTGTGCACACTGAACTGTTAGAATGAGTGTGCCCACATGGAGTTGTGCACACTGAACTGTTAGAATGACTGTGTCCACATGGAGGTGTGCACACTGAACTGTTAGAATGTGTGTGTCCACATGGAGGTTTGCACACTGAACTGTTAGAATGAGTGTGCCCACATGGAGGTGTGCACACTGAACTGTTAGAATGAGTGTGTCCACATGGAGGTGTGCACTCTTAACTGTTAGAATGACTGTGTCCACATGGAGGTGTGCACTTTGAACTGTTAGAATGAGTGTGTCCACATGGAGGTGTGCACACTGAACTGGTAGCATGAGTTTGTCCACATGGAGGTGTGCACACTGAACTGTTAGAATGAGTGTGTCCCTGTGGAGTTGTGCACACTGAACTGTTAGAATGAGTTTGTCCACATGGAGGTGTGCACACTGAACTGTTAGAATGAGTGTATCCCTGTGGAGGTGTGCACTGTGAACTGTTAGAATGAGTGTGTCCACATGGAGGTGTGCACACTGAACTGTTAGAATGAGTGTGTCCACATGGAGGTGTGCACACTGAACTGTTAGAATGAGTGGGCCCACATGGAGGTGTGCACACTGAACTGTTAGAATGAGTGTGCCCACATGGAGGTGTGCACAATGAACTGTTAGAATGAGTGTGCCCACATGGAGTTGTGCACACTGAACTGTTAGAATGACTGTGTCCACATGGAGGTGTGCACACTGAACTGTTAGAATGACTGTGTCCACATGGAGGTGTGCACACTGAACTGTTAGAATGACTGTGACCACATGGAGGTGTGCACACTGAACTGTTAGAATGAGTGTGTCCACATGGAGGTGTGCACACTGAACTGTTAGAATGACTGTGTCCACATGGAGGTGTGCACACTGAACTGTTAGAATGTGTGTGTCCCTGTGGAGGTGTGCACACTGAACTGTTAGAATGAGTGTGTTCACATGGAGGTGTGCACACTGAACTGTTAGAATGTGTGTGTCCACATGGAGGTTTGCACACTGAACTGTTAGAATGAGTGTGCCCACATGGAGGTGAGAACACTGAACTGTTAGAATGACTGTGTCCACATGGAGGTGTGCACCCTGAACTGTTGGAATGAGTGTGCCCACATGGAGGTGTGCACACTGAACTGTTAGAATGAGTGTGTCCACATGGAGGTGTGCAAACTGAACTGTTAGAATGAGTGTGCCCACATAGAGTTGTGCACACTGAACTGTTAGAATGACTGTGTCCACATGGAGGTGTGCACACTGAACTGTGAGAATGAGTGTGTCCACATGGAGGTGTGCACACTGAACTGGTAGCATGAGTTTGTCCACATGGAGGTGTGCACACTGAACTGTTAGAATGAGTGTGTCCCTGTGGAGGTGTGCACACTGAAATGTTAGAATGAGTGTGTCTACATGGAGTTGTGCACACTGAACTGTTAGAATTTGTCCACATGGAGGTGTGCACACTGAAGTGTTAGAATGAGTGTGTCCACATGGAGGTGTGCACACTGAACTGTTAGAATGAGTGTGTCCACATGGAGGTGTGCACACTGAACTGTTAGAATGAGTGGGTCCTCATGGAGGTGTGCACACTGAACTGTTAGAATGATTGTGTCAACATGCAGATGTGCACACTGAACTGTTAGAATGAGTGTTTCCCTGTGGAGGTGTGCACACTGAAATGTTAGAATGATTATATCCACATGGAGGTGTGCACACTGAACTGTTAGAATGAGTGTGCCCACATGGAGGTGTGCACACCGAAGTGTTAGAATTTGTCCACATGGAGGTGTGCACACTGAACAGTTAGAATGAGTGTGCCCACATGGAGGTGTGCACACTGAACTGTTAGAATGAGTGTGTCAACATGGAGGTGTGCACACTGAACTGTTAGAATGAGTGTGCCCACATGGAGGTGTGCACACTGAACTGTTAGAATGAGTGTGTCCACATGGAGGTGTGCACACTGAACTGTTAGAATGAGTGTGCCCACATGGAGGTTTGCACACTGAACTGTTAGAATGAGTGGGTCCACATGCAGGTGTGCACACTGAACTGTTAGAATGAGTGTGTCCCTGTGGAGGTGTGCACACAGAACTGTTAGAATAAGTGTGTCCACATGGAGGTGTGCACACTGAACTGTTAGAATGTGTGTGTCCACATGGTGGTTTGCACACTGAACTGTTAGAATGAGTGTGCCCACATGGAGGTGAGAACACTGAACTGTTAGAATGAGTGTGTCCACATGGAGGTGTGCACACTGAACTGTTAGAATGAGTGTGCCCACATGGAGGTGTGCACACTGACCTGTTAGAATGAGTGTGCCCACATGGAGTTGTGCACACTGAACTGTTAGAATGACTGTGTCCACATGGAGGTGTGCACACTGAACTGTTAGAATGACTGTGTCCACATGGAGGTGTGCACACTGAACTGTTAGAATGACTGTGTCCACATGGAGGTGTGCACACTGAACTGTTAGAATGACTGTGTCCACATGGAGGTGTGCACACTGAACTGTTAAAATGTGTGTGTCCCTGTGGCGGTGTGCACACTGAACTGTTAGAATGAGTGTGTTCACATCGAGGTGTGCACACTGAACTGTTAGAATGTGTGTGTCCACATGGAGGTTTGCACACTGAACTGTTAGAATGAGTGTGCCCACATGGAGGTGAGAACACTGAACTGTTAGAATGAGTGTGTCCACATGGAGGTGTGCACACTGAACTGTTAGAATGAGTGTGCCCACATGGAGGTGTGCACACTGAACTGTTAGAATGACTGTGTCCACATGGAGGTGTGCACACTGAACTGTTAGAATGAGTGTGCCCACATGGAGTTGTGCACACTGAACTGTTAGAATGACTGTGTCCACATGGAGGTGTGCACACTGAACTGTTAGAATGACTGTGTCCACATGGAGGTGTGCACACTGAACTGTTAGAATGAGTGTGCCCACATGGAGGTGTTCACACTGAACTGGTAGCATGAGTTTGTCCACATGGAGGTGTGCACACTGAACTGTTAGAATGAGTGTGTCCCTGTGGAGGTGTGCACACTGAACTGTTAGAATGAGTTTGTCCACATGGAGGTGTGCACATTGAACTGTTAGAATGAGTGTATCCCTGTGGAGGTGTGCACTGTGAACTGTTAGAATGAGTGTGTCCACATGGAGGTGTGCACACTGAACTGTTAGAATGAGTGTGTCCACATGGAGGTGTGCACACTGAACTGTTAGAATGAGTGGGCCCACATGGAGGTGTGCACACTGAACTGTTAGAATGAGTGTGCCCACATGGAGGTGTGCACAATGAACTGTTAGAATGAGTGTGCCCACATGGAGTTGTGCACACTGAACTGTTAGAATGACTGTGTCCACATGGAGGTGTGCACACTGAACTGTTAGAATGACTGTGTCCACATGGAGGTGTGCACACTGAACTGTTAGAATGACTGTGACCACATGGAGGTGTGCACACTGAACTGTTAGAATGAGTGTGTCCACATGGAGGTGTGCACACTGAACTGTTAGAATGACTGTGTCCACATGGAGGTGTGCACACTGAACTGTTAGAATGTGTGTGTCCCTGTGGAGGTGTGCACACTGAACTGTTAGAATGAGTGTGTTCACATGGAGGTGTGCACACTGAACTGTTAGAATGTGTGTGTCCACATGGAGGTTTGCACACTGAACTGTTAGAATGAGTGTGCCCACATGGAGGTGAGAACACTGAACTGTTAGAATGACTGTGTCCACATGGAGGTGTGCACCCTGAACTGTTGGAATGAGTGTGCCCACATGGAGGTGTGCACACTGAACTGTTAGAATGAGTGTGTCCACATGGAGGTGTGCAAACTGAACTGTTAGAATGAGTGTGCCCACATAGAGTTGTGCACACTGAACTGTTAGAATGACTGTGTCCACATGGAGGTGTGCACACTGAACTGTGAGAATGAGTGTGTCCACATGGAGGTGTGCACACTGAACTGGTAGCATGAGTTTGTCCACATGGAGGTGTGCACACTGAACTGTTAGAATGAGTGTGTCCCTGTGGAGGTGTGCACACTGAAATGTTAGAATGAGTGTGTCTACATGGAGTTGTGCACACTGAACTGTTAGAATTTGTCCACATGGAGGTGTGCACACTGAAGTGTTAGAATGAGTGTGTCCACATGGAGGTGTGCACACTGAACTGTTAGAATGAGTGTGTCCACATGGAGGTGTGCACACTGAACTGTTAGAATTGGTGTGTCCACTTGGAGGTGTGCACACTGAACTGATAGAATGAGTGTGTCCACATGGAGGTGTGCACACTGAAGTGTTAGAATTTGTCCACATGGAGGTGTGCACACTGAACTGTTAGAATGTGTGTGTCCACATGGTGGTTTGCACACTGAACTGTTGGAATGAGTGTGCCCACATGGAGGTGTGCACACTGAACTGTTAGAATGATTGTGTCCACATGGAGGTGTGCACACTGAACTGTTAGAAAGACTGTATCAACATGGAGGTGTGCACTGTGAACTGTTAGAATGAGTGTGTCCACATGGAGGTGTGCACACTGAACTGTTAGAATGAGTGTGTCCACATGGAGGTGTGCACACTGAACTGTTAGAATGAGTTGTCCCTGTGGAGTTGTGCACACTGAAATGTTAGAATGAGTGTGTCCACATGGAGGTGTGCACACTGAACTGTTAGAATTGGTGTGTCCACTTGGAGGTGTGCACACTGAACTGTTAAAATTACTGTGCCCACAATGAGGTGTCCACACTGAACTGTTAGAATGAGTGTGTCCACATGGAGGTGTGCACACTGAACTGTTAGAATGAGTGGGTCCTCATGGAGGTGTGCACACTGAACTGTTAGAATGATTGTGTCAACATGCAGATGTGCACACTGAACTGTTAGAATGAGTGTTTCCCTGTGGAGGTGTGCACACTGAAATGTTAGAATGATTATATCCACATGGAGGTGTGCACACTGAACTGTTAGAATGAGTGTGCCCACATGGAGGTGTGCACACCGAAGTGTTAGAATTTGTCCACATGGAGGTGTGCACACTGAACTGTTAGAATGAGTGTGCCCACATGGAGGTGTGCACACTGAACTGTTAGAATGAGTGTGCCAACATGGAGGTGTGCACACTGAACTGTTAGAATGAGTGTGCCCACATGGAGGTGTGCACACTGAACTGTTAGAATGAGTGTGTCCACATGGAGGTGTGCACACTGAACTGTTAGAATGAGTGTGCCCACATGGAGGTTTGCACACTGAACTGTTAGAATGAGTGGGTCCACATGCAGGTGTGCACACTGAACTGTTAGAATGAGTGTGTCCCTGTGGAGGTGTGCACACAGAACTGTTAGAATAAGTGTGTCCACATGGAGGTGTGCACACTGAACTGTTAGAATGTGTGTGTCCACATGGTGGTTTGCACACTGAACTGTTAGAATGAGTGTGCCCACATGGAGGTGAGAACACTGAACTGTTAGAATGAGTGTGTCCACATGGAGGTGTGCACACTGAACTGTTAGAATGAGTGTGACCACATGGAGGTGTGCACACTGACCTGTTAGAATGAGTGTGCCCACATGGAGTTGTGCACACTGAACTGTTAGAATGACTGTGTCCACATGGAGGTGTGCACACTGAACTGTTAGAATGACTGTGTCCACATGGAGGTGTGCACACTGAACTGTTAGAATGACTGTGTCCACATGGAGGTGTGCACACTGAACTGTTAGAATGACTGTGTCCACATGGAGGTGTGCACACTGAACTGTTAAAATGTGTGTGTCCCTGTGGAGGTGTGCACACTGAACTGTTAGAATGAGTGTGTTCACATCGAGGTGTGCACACTGAACTGTTAGAATGTGTGTGTCCACATGGAGGTTTGCACACTGAACTGTTAGAATGAGTGTGCCCACACGGAGGTGAGAACACTGAACTGTTAGAATGAGTGTGTCCACATGGAGGTGTGCACACTGAACTGTTAGAATGAGTGTGCCCACATGGAGGTGTGCACACTGAACTGTTAGAATGACTGTGTCCACATGGAGGTGTGCACACTGAACTGTTAGAATGAGTGTGCCCACATGGAGTTGTGCACACTGAACTGTTAGAATGACTGTGTCCACATGGAGGGGTGCACACTGAACTGTTAGAATGACTGTGTCCACATGGAGGTGTGCACACTGAACTGTTAGAATGAGTGTGCCCACATGGAGTTGTGCACACTGAACTGTTAGAATGAGTGTGCCCACATGGAGGTGTGCACACCGAAGTGTTAGAATGTGTGTGTCCACATGGAGGTGTGCACACTGAACTGTTAGAATGAGTGTGCCCACATGGAGGTGTGCACACTGAACTGTTAGAATGAGTGTGCCCACATGGAGGTGTGCACACTGAACTGTTAGAATGAGTGTGCCCACATGGAGGTGTGCACACTGAACTGTTAGAATGAGTGTGTCCACATGGAGGTGTGCACACTGAACTGTTAGAATGAGTGTGCCCACATGGAGGTTTGCACACTGAACTGTTAGAATGAGTGGGTCCACATGCAGGTGTGCACACTGAACTGTTAGAATGAGTGTGTCCCTGTGGAGGTGTGCACACAGAACTGTTAGAATAATTGTGTCCACATGGAGGTGTGCACACTGAACTGTTAGAATGTGTGTGTCCACATGTTGGTTTGCACACTGAACTGTTAGAATGAGTGTGCCCACATGGAGGTGAGAACACTGAACTGTTAGAATGAGTGTGTCCACATGGAGGTGTGCACACTGAACTGTTAGAATGAGTGTGCCCACATGGAGGTGTGCACACTGACCTGTTAGAATGAGTGTGCCCACATGGAGTTGTGCACACTGAACTGTTAGAATGACTGTGTCCACATGGAGGTGTGCACACTGAACTGTTAGAATGAGTGTGTCCACATGGAGGTGTGCACACTGAACTGTTAGAATGAGTGTGTCCACATGGAGGTGTGCACACTGAACTGTTAGAATGACTGTGTCCACATGGAGGTGTGCACACTGAACTGTTAGAATGAGTGTGTCCACATGGAGGTGTGCACACTGAACTGTTAGAATGACTGTGTCCACATGGAGGTGTGCACACTGAACTGTTAGAATGTGTGTGTCCCTGTGGAGGTGTGCACACTGAACTGTTAGAATGAGTGTGTTCACATGGAGGTGTGCACACTGAACTGTTAGAATGAGTGTGCCCACATGGAGGTGTGCACACCGAAGTGTTAGAATTTGTCCACATGGAGGTGTGCACACTGAACTGTTAGAATGAGTGTGCCCACATGGAGGTGTGCGCACTGAACTGTTAGAATGAGTGTGCCCACATGGAGGTGTGCACACTGAACTGTTAGAATGAGTGTGCCCACATGGAGGTGTGCACACTGAACTGTTAGAATGAGTGTGTCCACATGGAGTTGTGCACACTGAACTGTTAGAATGAGTGTGCCCACATGGATGTTTGCACACTGAACTGTTAGAATGAGTGGGTCCACATGCAGGTGTGCACACTGAACTGTTAGAATGAGTGTGTCCCTGTGGAGGTGTGCACACAGAACTGTTAGAATAAGTGTGTCCTCATGGAGGTGTGCACACTGAACTGTTAGAATGTGTGTGTCCACATGGTGGTTTGCACACTGAACTGTTAGAATGAGTGTGCCCACATGGAGGTGAGAACACTGAACTGTTAAAATGAGTGTGTCCACATGGAGGTGTGCACACTGAACTGTTAGAATGAGTGTGCCCACATGGAGGTGTGCACACTGACCTGTTAGAATGAGTGTGCCCACATGGAGTTGTGCACACTGAACTGTTAGAATGACTGTGTCCACATGGAGGTGTGCACACTGAACTGTTAGAATGACTGTGTCCACATGGAGGTGTGCACACTGAACTGTTAGAATTACTGTGTCCACATGGAGGTGTGCACACTGAACTGTTAGAATGACTGTGTCCACATGGAGGTGTGCACACTGAACTGTTAAAATGTGTGTGTCCCTGTGGAGGTGTGCACACTGAACTGTTAGAATGAGTGTGTTCACATCGAGGTGTGCACACTGAACTGTTAGAATGTGTGTGTCCACATGGAGGTTTGCACACTGAACTGTTAGAATGAGTGTGCCCACATGGAGGTGAGAACACTGAACTGTTAGAATGAGTGTGTCCACATGGAGGTGTGCACACTGAACTGTTAGAATGAGTGTGCCCACATGGAGGTGTGCACACTGAACTGTTAGAATGACTGTGTCCACATGGAGGTGTGCACACTGAACTGTTAGAATGAGTGTGCCCACATGGAGTTGTGCACACTGAACTGTTAGAATGACTGTGTCCACATGGAGGTGTGCACACTGAACTGTTAGAATGACTGTGTCCACATGGAGGTGTGCACACTGAACTGTTAGAATGAGTGTGCCCACATGGAGTTGTGCACACTGAACTGTTAGAATGACTGTGTCCACATGGAGGTGTGCACACTGAACTGTTAGAATGTGTGTGTCCACATGGAGGTTTGCACACTGAACTGTTAGAATGAGTGTGCCCACATGGAGGTGTGCACACTGAACTGTTAGAATGAGTGTGTCCACATGGAGGTGTGCACTCTTAACTGTTAGAATGACTGTGTCCACATGGAGGTGTGCACTTTGAACTTTTAGAATGAGTGTGTCCACATGGAGGTGTGCACACTGAACTGGTAGCATGAGTTTGTCCACATGGAGGTGTGCACACTGAACTGTTAGAATGAGTGTGTCCCTGTGGAGTTGTGCACACTGAACTGTTAGAATGAGTTTGTCCACATGGAGGTGTGCACACTGAACTGTTAGAATGAGTGTATCCCTGTGGAGGTGTGCACTGTGAACTGTTAGAATGAGTGTGTCCACATGGAGGTGTGCACACTGAACTGTTAGAATGAGTGTGTCCACATGGAGGTGTGCACACTGAACTGTTAGAATGAGTGGGCCCACATGGAGGTGTGCACACTGAACTGTTAGAATGAGTGTGCCCACATGGAGGTGTGCACAATGAACTGTTAGAATGAGTGTGCCCACATGGAGTTGTGCACACTGAACTGTTAGAATGACTGTGTCCACATGGAGGTGTGCACACTGAACTGTTAGAATGACTGTGTCCACATGGAGGTGTGCACACTGAACTGTTAGAATGACTGTGACCACATGGAGGTGTGCACACTGAACTGTTAGAATGAGTGTGTCCACATGGAGGTGTGCACACTGAACTGTTAGAATGACTGTGTCCACATGGAGGTGTGCACACTGAACTGTTAGAATGTGTGTGTCCCTGTGGAGGTGTGCACACTGAACTGTTAGAATGAGTGTGTTCACATGGAGGTGTGCACACTGAACTGTTAGAATGTGTGTGTCCACATGGAGGATTGCACACTGAACTGTTAGAATGAGTGTGCCCACATGGAGGTGAGAACACTGAAATGTTAGAATGACTGTGTCCACATGGAGGTGTGCACCCTGAACTGTTGGAATGAGTGTGCCCACATGGAGGTGTGCACACTGAACTGTTAGAATGAGTGTGTCCACATGGAGGTGTGCAAACTGAACTGTTAGAATGAGTGTGCCCACATAGAGTTGTGCACACTGAACTGTTAGAATGACTGTGTCCACATGGAGGTGTGCACACTGAACTGTGAGAATGAGTGTGTCCACATGGAGGTGTGCACACTGAACTGGTAGCATGAGTTTGTCCACATGGAGTTGTGCACACTGAACTGTTAGAATGAGTGTGTCCCTGTGGAGGTGTGCACACTGAAATGTTAGAATGAGTGTGTCTACATGGAGTTGTGCACACTGAACTGTTGGAATTTGTCCACATGGAGGTGTGCACACTGAAGTGTTAGAATGAGTGTGTCCACATGGAGGTGTGCACACTGAACTGTTAGAATGAGTGTGTCCACATGGAGGTGTGCACACTGAACTGTTAGAATTGGTGTGTCCACTTGGAGGTGTGCACACTGAACTGATAGAATGAGTGTGTCCACATGGAGGTGTGCACACTGAAGTGTTAGAATTTGTCCACATGGAGGTGTGCACACTGAACTGTTAGAATGTGTGTGTCCACATGGAGGTTTGCATACTGAACTATTAGAATGAGTTTGCCCACATGGAGGTGTGCACACTGAACTGTTAGAATGAGTGTGTCCACATGGAGGTGTGCACACTGAACTGTTGGAATGAGTGTGCCCACATGGAGGTGTGCACACTGAACTGTTAGAATGATTGTGTCCACATGGAGGTGTGCACACTGAACTGTTAGAAAGACTGTATCAACATGGAGGTGTGCACTGTGAACTGTTAGAATGAGTGTGTCCACATGGAGGTGTGCACACTGAACTGTTAGAATGAGTGTGTCCACATGGAGGTGTGCACACTGAACTGTTAGAATGAGTTGTCCCTGTGGAGTTGTGCACACTGAAATGTTAGAATGAGTGTGTCCACATGGAGGTGTGCACACTGAACTGTTAGAATTGGTGTGTCCACTTGGAGGTGTGCACACTGAACTGTTAAAATTACTGTGCCCACAATGAGGTGTCCACACTGAACTGTTAGAATGAGTGTGTCCACATGGAGGTGTGCACACTGAACTGTTAGAATGAGTGGGTCCTCATGGAGGTGTGCACACTGAACTGTTAGAATGATTGTGTCAACATGCAGATGTGCACGCTGAACTGTTAGAATGAGTGTTTCCCTGTGGAGGTGTGCACACTGAAATGTTAGAATGATTATGTCCACATGGAGGTGTGCACACTGAACTGTTAGAATGAGTGTGCCCACATGGAGGTGTGCACACCGAAGTGTTAGAATTTGTCCACATGGAGGTGTGCACACTGAACTGTTAGAATGAGTGTGCCCACATGGAGGTGTGCACACTGAACTGTTAGAATGAGTGTGCCCACATGGAGGTGTGCACACTGAACTGTTAGAATGAGTGTGCCCACATGGAGGTGTGCACACTGAACTGTTAGAATGAGTGTGTCCACATGGAGGTGTGCACACTGAACTGTTAGAATGAGTGTGCCCACATGGAGGTTTGCACACTGAACTGTTAGAATGAGTGGGTCCACATGCAGGTGTGCACACTGAACTGTTAGAATGAGTGTGTCCCTGTGGAGGTGTGCACACAGAACTGTTAGAATAAGTGTGTCCACATGGAGGTGTGCACACTGAACTGTTAGAATGTGTGTGTCCACATGGTGGTTTGCACACTGAACTGTTAGAATGAGTGTACCCACATGGAGGTGAGAACACTGAACTGTTAGAATGAGTGTGTCCACATGGAGGTGTGCACACTGAACTGTTAGAATGAGTGTGCCCACATGGAGGTGTGCACACTGACCTGTTAGAATGAGTGTGCCCACATGGAGTTGTGCACACTGAACTGTTAGAATGAGTGTGTCCACATGGAGGTGTGCACACTGAACTGTTAGAATGACTGTGTCCACATGGAGGTGTGCACACTGAACTGTTAGAATGTGTGTGTCCCTGTGGAGGTGTGCACACTGAACTGTTAGAATGAGTGTGTTCACATGGAGGTGTGCACACTGAACTGTTAGAATGTGTGTGTCCACATGGAGGTTTGCACACTGAACTGTTAGAATGAGTGTGCCCACATGGAGGTGAGAACACTGAACTGTTAGAATGAGTGTGTCCACATGGAGGTGTGCACACTGAACTGTTAGAATGAGTGTGCCCACATGGAGTTGTGCACACTGAACTGTTAGAATGACTGTGTCCACATGGAGGTGTGCACACTGAACTGTTAGAATGACTGTGTCCACATGGAGGTGTGCACACTGAACTGTTAGAATGAGTGTGCCCACATGGAGTTGTGCACACTGAACTGTTAGAATGACTGTGTCCACATGGAGGTGTGCACAATGAACTGTTAGAATGACTGTGTCCACATGGAGGTGTGCACACTGAACTGTTAGAATGAGTGTGTCCCTGTGGAGTTGTGCACACTGAACTGTTAGAATAAGTGTGTCTACATGGAGGTGTGCACACTGAACTGTTAGAATGTGTGTGTCCACATGGAGGTTTGCACACTGAACTGTTAGAATGAGTGTGCCCACATGGAGGTGTGCACACTGAACTGTTAGAATGAGTGTGTCCACATGGAGGTGTGCACACTTAACTGTTAGAATGACTGTGTCCACATGGAGGTGTGCACTTTGAACTGTTAGAATGAGTGTGTCCACATGGAGGTGTGCACACTGAACTGGTAGCATGAGTTTGTCCACATGGAGGTGTGCACACTGAACTGTTAGAATGAGTGTGTCCCTGTGGAGTTGTGCACACTGAACTGTTAGAATGAGTTTGTCCACATGGAGGTGTGCACACTGAACTGTTAGAATGAGTGTATTTCTGTGGAGGTGTGCACTGTGAACTGTTAGAATGAGTGTGTCCACATGGAGGTGTGCACACTGAACTGTTAGAATGAGTGTGTCCACATGGAGGTGTGCACACTGAACTGGTAGCATGAGTTTGTCCACATGGAGGTGTGCACACTGAACTGTTAGAATGAGTGTGTCCCTGTGGAGTTGTGCACACTGAACTGTTAGAATGAGTTTGTCCACATGGAGGTGTGCACACTGAACTGTTAGAATGAGTGTATCCCTGTGGAGGTGTGCACTGTGAACTGTTAGAATGAGTGTGTCCACATGGAGGTGTGCACACTGAACTGTTAGAATGAGTGTGTCCACATGGAGGTGTGCACACTGAACTGTTAGAATGAGTGGGCCCACATGGAGGTGTGCACACTGAACTGTTAGAATGAGTGTGCCCACATGGAGGTGTGCACAATGAACTGTTAGAATGAGTGTGCCCACATGGAGTTGTGCACACTGAACTGTTAGAATGACTGTGTCCACATGGAGGTGTGCACACTGAACTGTTAGAATGACTGTGTCCACATGGAGGTGTGCACACTGAACTGTTAGAATGACTGTGACCACATGGAGGTGTGCACACTGAACTGTTAGAATGAGTGTGTCCACATGGAGGTGTGCACACTGAACTGTTAGAATGACTGTGTCCACATGGAGGTGTGCACACTGAACTGTTAGAATGTGTGTGTCCCTGTGGAGGTGTGCACACTGAACTGTTAGAATGAGTGTGTTCACATGGAGGTGTGCCCACTGAACTGTTAGAATGTGTGTGTCCACATGGAGGTTTGCACACTGAACTGTTAGAATGAGTGTGCCCACATGGAGGTGAGAACACTGAACTGTTAGAATGAGTGTGTCCACATGGAGGTGTGCACCCTGAACTGTTGGAATGAGTGTGCCCACATGGAGGTGTGCACACTGAACTGTTAGAATGAGTGTGTCCACATGGAGGTGTGCAAACTGAACTGTTAGAATGAGTGTGCCCACATAGAGTTGTGCACACTGAACTGTTAGAATGACTGTGTCCACATGGAGGTGTGCACACTGAACTGTGAGAATGAGTGTGTCCACATGGAGGTTTGCACACTGAACTGGTAGCATGAGTTTGTCCACATGGAGGTGTGCACACTGAACTGTTAGAATGAGTGTGTCCCTGTGGAGGTGTGCACACTGAAATGTTAGAATGAGTGTGTCTACATGGAGTTGTGCACACTGAACTGTTAGAATTTGTCCACATGGAGGTGTGCACACTGAAGTGTTAGAATGAGTGTGTCCACATGGAGGTGTGCACACTGAACTGTTAGAATGAGTGTGTCCACATGGAGGTGTGCACACTGAACTGTTAGAATTGGTGTGTCCACTTGGAGGTGTGCACACTGAACTGATAGAATGAGTGTGTCCACATGGAGGTGTGCACACTGAAGTGTTAGAATTTGTCCACATGGAGGTGTGCACACTGAACTGTTAGAATGAGTGTGTCCCCATGGAGGTTTGCATACTGAACTATTAGAATGAGTTTGCCCACATGGAGGTGTGCACACTGAACTGTTAGAATGAGTGTGTCCCCATGGAGGTGTGCACACTGAACTGTTGGAATGAGTGTGCCCACATGGAGGTGTGCACACTGAACTGTTAGAATGATTGTGTCCACATGGAGGTGTGCACACTGAACTGTTAGAATGACTGTATCAACATGGAGGTGTGCACTGTGAACTGTTAGAATGAGTGTGTCCACATGGAGGTTTGCACACTGAACTGTTAGAATGAGTGTGTCCACATGGAGGTGTGCACACTGAACTGTTAGAATGAGTTGTCCCTGTGGATTTGTGCACACTGAAATGTTAGAATGAGTGTGTCCACATGGAGGTGTGCACACTGAACTGTTAGAATTGGTGTGTCCACTTGGAGGTGTGCACACTGAACTGTTAAAATTACTGTGCCCACAATGAGGTGTCCACACTGAACTGTTAGAATGAGTGTGTCCACATGGAGGTGTGCACACTGAACTGTTAGAATGAGTGGGTCCTCATGGAGGTGTGCACACTGAACTGTTAGAATGATTGTGTCAACATGCAGATGTGCACACTGAACTGTTAGAATGAGTGTTGCCCTGTGGAGGTGTGCACACTGAAATGTTAGAATGATTATGTCCACATGGAGGTGTGCACACTGAACTGTTAGAATGAGTGTGCCCACATGGAGGTGTGCACACCGAAGTGTTAGAATTTGTCCACATGGAGGTGTGCACACTGAACTGTTAGAATGAGTGTGCCCACATGGAGGTGTGCACACTGAACTGTTAGAATGAGTGTGCCCACATGGAGGTGTGCACACTGAACTGTTAGAATGAGTGTGCCCACATGGAGGTGTGCACACTGAACTGTTAGAATGAGTGTGTCCACATGGAGGTGTGCACACTGAACTGTTAGAATGAGTGTGCCCACATGGAGGTTTGCACACTGAACTGTTAGAATGAGTGGGTCCACATGCAGGTGTGCACACTGAACTGTTAGAATGAGTGTGTCCCTGTGGAGGTGTGCACACAGAACTGTTAGAATAAGTGTGTCCACATGGAGGTGTGCACACTGAACTGTTAGAATGTGTGTGTCCACATGGTGGTTTGCACACTGAACTGTTAGAATGAGTGTGCCCACATGGAGGTGAGAACACTGAACTGTTAGAATGAGTGTGTCCACATGGAGGTGTGCACACTGAACTGTTAGAATGAGTGTGCCCACATGGAGTTGTGCACACTGAACTGTTAGAATGACTGTGTCCACATGGAGGTGTGCACACTGAACTGTTAGAATGAGTGTGCCCACATGGAGTTGTGCACACTGAACTGTTAGAATGACTGTGTCCACATGGAGGTGTGCACACTGAACTGTTAGAATGAATGTGTCCACATGGAGGTGTGCACACTGAACTGTTAGAATGAGTGTGTCCCTGTGGAGGTGTGCACACTGAACTGTTAGAATAAGTGTGTCCACATGGAGGTGTGCACACTGAACTGTTAGAATGTGTGTGTCCACATGGAGGTTTGTACACTAAACTGTTAGAATGAGTGTGCCCACATGGAGGTGTGCACACTAAACTGTTAGAATGAGTGTGTACACATGGAGGTGTGCTCACTGAACTGTTGGAATGAGTGTGCCCACATGGAGGTGTGCACACTGAACTGTTAGAATGATTGTGTCCACATGGAGGTGTGCACACTGAACTGTTAGAATGACTGTATCCACATGGAGGTGTGCACTTTGAACTGTTAGAATGAGTGTGTCCACATGGAGGTGTGCACACTGAACTGTTAGAATGAGTGTGCCCACATGGAGGTGTGCACACTGAACTGTTAGAATGAGTGTGTCCCTGTGGAGTTGTGCACACTGAAATGTTAGAATGAGTGTGTCCACATAGAGTTGTGCACACTGAACTGTTAGAATGACTGTGTCCACATGGAGGTGTGCACACTGAACTGTTAGAATGACTGTGTGCACATGGAGGTGTGCACACTGAACTGTTAGAATGAGTGTGTCCCTGTGCAGGTGTGCACACTGAACTGTTAGAATAAGTGTGTCCACATGGAGGTGTGCACACTGAACTGTTAGAATGACTGTGTCCACATGGAGGTGTGCACACTGAACTGTTAGAATGAGTGTGCCCACATGGAGGTGAGAACACTGAACTGTTAGAATGAGTGTGTCCACATGGAGGTGTGAAAACTGAACTGTTAGAATGAGTGTGTCCACATGGAGGTGTGCACACTGAACTGTTAGAATGAGTGTGCCCACATGGAGGTGTGCACACTGAACTGTTAGAATGAGTGTGTCCACATGGAAGTGAGCACACTGAACTGTTAGAATGTGTCCACATGGAGGTGTGCACACTGAACTGTTAGAATGAGTGTGCCCACATGGAGGTGTGCACAATGAACTGTTAGAATGAGTGTGTCCACATGGAGGTGTGCACACTGAACTGTTAGAATGAGTGTGCCCCCATGGAGTTTTGCACACTGAACTGTTAGAATGAGTGTGTCCACATGGAGGTGTGCACACTGAACTGTTAGAATGAGTGTGTCCACATGGAGGTGTGCACACTGAACTGTTAGATTGAGTGTATCCCTGTGGAGGTGTGCACACTGAACTTTTAGAATGAGTGTGCCCACATGGAGGTGTGCACACTGAACTGTTAGAATGAGTGTGTCCACATGGAGGTGTGCACACTGAACTGTTAGAATGAGTGTGTCCACATGGAAGTGAGCACACTGAACTGTTAGAATGTGTCCACATGGAGGTTTGCACACTGAACTGTTAGAATGATTGTGTCCACATGGAGGTGTGCACACTGAACTGTTAGAATGAGTGTGTCCCTCTGGAGGTGTGAAAACTGAACTGTTAGAAAGAGGATGCCCACATGGAGGTGTGCACACTGAACTGTTAGAATGATTGTGTCCACATGCAGGTGTGCACACTGAACTGTTAGAATGAGTGTGTCCCTTTGGAGGTGTGCACACTGAACTGTTAGAATGATTGTGTCCACATGCAGGTGTGCACACTGAACTGTTAGAATGAGTGTGTCCCTTTGGAGGTGTGCACACTGAAATGTTAGAATGATTGTGTCCACATGGAGGTGTGCACACTGAACTGTTAGAATGAGTGTGTTCCTGTGGAGGTGTGCACACTGAAATGTTAGAATGAGTGTGTCCACATGGAGGTGTGCACACCGAAGTGTTAGAATTTGTCCACATGGAGGTGTGCACACTGAACTGTTAGAATGAGTGTGCCCACATGTAGTTGTGCACACTGAACTGTTAGAATGACTGTGTCCACATGGAGGTGTGCACACTGAACTGTTAGAATGAGTGTGCCCACATGGTGTTGTGCACACTGAACTGTTAGAATGACTGTGTCCACATGGAGGTGTGCACACTGAACTGTTAGAATGACTGTGTCCACATGGAGGTGTGCACACTGAACTGTTAGAATGAGTGTGTCCCTGTGGAGGTGTGCACACTGAACTGTTAGAATAAATGACTGTGTCCACATGGAGGTGTGCACACTGAACTGTTAAAATGTGTGTGTCCCTGTGGAGGTGTGCACACTGAACTGTTAGAATGAGTGTGTTCACATCGAGGTGTGCACACTGAACTGTTAGAATGTGTGTGTCCACATGGAGGTTTGCACACTGAACTGTTAGAATGAGTGTGCCCACATGGAGGTGAGAACACTGAACTGTTAGAATGAGTGTGTCCACATGGAGGTGTGCACACTGAACTGTTAGAATGAGTGTGCCCACATGGAGGTGTGCACACTGAACTGTTAGAATGACTGTGTCCACATGGAGGTGTGCACACTGAACTGTTAGAATGAGTGTGCCCACATGGAGTTGTGCACACTGAACTGTTAGAATGACTGTGTCCACATGGAGGTGTGCACACTGAACTGTTAGAATGACTGTGTCCACATGGAGGTGTGCACACTGAACTGTTAGAATGAGTGTGCCCACATGGAGTTGTGCACACTGAACTGTTAGAATGACTGTGTCCACATGGAGGTGTGCACACTGAACTGTTAGAATGTGTGTGTCCACATGGAGGTTTGCACACTGAACTGTTAGAATGAGTGTGCCCACATGGAGGTGTGCACACTGAACTGTTAGAATGAGTGTGTCCACATGGAGGTGTGCACTCTTAACTGTTAGAATGACTGTGTCCACATGGAGGTGTGCACTTTGAACTTTTAGAATGAGTGTGTCCACATGGAGGTGTGCACACTGAACTGGTAGCATGAGTTTGTCCACATGGAGGTGTGCACACTGAACTGTTAGAATGAGTGTGTCCCTGTGGAGTTGTGCACACTGAACTGTTAGAATGAGTTTGTCCACATGGAGGTGTGCACACTGAACTGTTAGAATGAGTGTATCCCTGTGGAGGTGTGCACTGTGAACTGTTAGAATGAGTGTGTCCACATGGAGGTGTGCACACTGAACTGTTAGAATGAGTGTGTCCACATGGAGGTGTGCACACTGAACTGTTAGAATGAGTGGGCCCACATGGAGGTGTGCACACTGAACTGTTAGAATGAGTGTGCCCACATGGAGGTGTGCACAATGAACTGTTAGAATGAGTGTGCCCACATGGAGTTGTGCACACTGAACTGTTAGAATGACTGTGTCCACATGGAGGTGTGCACACTGAACTGTTAGAATGACTGTGTCCACATGGAGGTGTGCACACTGAACTGTTAGAATGACTGTGACCACATGGAGGTGTGCACACTGAACTGTTAGAATGAGTGTGTCCACATGGAGGTGTGCACACTGAACTGTTAGAATGACTGTGTCCACATGGAGGTGTGCACACTGAACTGTTAGAATGTGTGTGTCCCTGTGGAGGTGTGCACACTGAACTGTTAGAATGAGTGTGTTCACATGGAGGTGTGCACACTGAACTGTTAGAATGTGTGTGTCCACATGGAGGATTGCACACTGAACTGTTAGAATGAGTGTGCCCACATGGAGGTGAGAACACTGAAATGTTAGAATGACTGTGTCCACATGGAGGTGTGCACCCTGAACTGTTGGAATGAGTGTGCCCACATGGAGGTGTGCACACTGAACTGTTAGAATGAGTGTGTCCACATGGAGGTGTGCAAACTGAACTGTTAGAATGAGTGTGCCCACATAGAGTTGTGCACACTGAACTGTTAGAATGACTGTGTCCACATGGAGGTGTGCACACTGAACTGTGAGAATGAGTGTGTCCACATGGAGGTGTGCACACTGAACTGGTAGCATGAGTTTGTCCACATGGAGTTGTGCACACTGAACTGTTAGAATGAGTGTGTCCCTGTGGAGGTGTGCACACTGAAATGTTAGAATGAGTGTGTCTACATGGAGTTGTGCACACTGAACTGTTGGAATTTGTCCACATGGAGGTGTGCACACTGAAGTGTTAGAATGAGTGTGTCCACATGGAGGTGTGCACACTGAACTGTTAGAATGAGTGTGTCCACATGGAGGTGTGCACACTGAACTGTTAGAATTGGTGTGTCCACTTGGAGGTGTGCACACTGAACTGATAGAATGAGTGTGTCCACATGGAGGTGTGCACACTGAAGTGTTAGAATTTGTCCACATGGAGGTGTGCACACTGAACTGTTAGAATGTGTGTGTCCACATGGAGGTTTGCATACTGAACTATTAGAATGAGTTTGCCCACATGGAGGTGTGCACACTGAACTGTTAGAATGAGTGTGTCCACATGGAGGTGTGCACACTGAACTGTTGGAATGAGTGTGCCCACATGGAGGTGTGCACACTGAACTGTTAGAATGATTGTGTCCACATGGAGGTGTGCACACTGAACTGTTAGAAAGACTGTATCAACATGGAGGTGTGCACTGTGAACTGTTAGAATGAGTGTGTCCACATGGAGGTGTGCACACTGAACTGTTAGAATGAGTGTGTCCACATGGAGGTGTGCACACTGAACTGTTAGAATGAGTTGTCCCTGTGGAGTTGTGCACACTGAAATGTTAGAATGAGTGTGTCCACATGGAGGTGTGCACACTGAACTGTTAGAATTGGTGTGTCCACTTGGAGGTGTGCACACTGAACTGTTAAAATTACTGTGCCCACAATGAGGTGTCCACACTGAACTGTTAGAATGAGTGTGTCCACATGGAGGTGTGCACACTGAACTGTTAGAATGAGTGGGTCCTCATGGAGGTGTGCACACTGAACTGTTAGAATGATTGTGTCAACATGCAGATGTGCACGCTGAACTGTTAGAATGAGTGTTTCCCTGTGGAGGTGTGCACACTGAAATGTTAGAATGATTATGTCCACATGGAGGTGTGCACACTGAACTGTTAGAATGAGTGTGCCCACATGGAGGTGTGCACACCGAAGTGTTAGAATTTGTCCACATGGAGGTGTGCACACTGAACTGTTAGAATGAGTGTGCCCACATGGAGGTGTGCACACTGAACTGTTAGAATGAGTGTGCCCACATGGAGGTGTGCACACTGAACTGTTAGAATGAGTGTGCCCACATGGAGGTGTGCACACTGAACTGTTAGAATGAGTGTGTCCACATGGAGGTGTGCACACTGAACTGTTAGAATGAGTGTGCCCACATGGAGGTTTGCACACTGAACTGTTAGAATGAGTGGGTCCACATGCAGGTGTGCACACTGAACTGTTAGAATGAGTGTGTCCCTGTGGAGGTGTGCACACAGAACTGTTAGAATAAGTGTGTCCACATGGAGGTGTGCACACTGAACTGTTAGAATGTGTGTGTCCACATGGTGGTTTGCACACTGAACTGTTAGAATGAGTGTACCCACATGGAGGTGAGAACACTGAACTGTTAGAATGAGTGTGTCCACATGGAGGTGTGCACACTGAACTGTTAGAATGAGTGTGCCCACATGGAGGTGTGCACACTGACCTGTTAGAATGAGTGTGCCCACATGGAGTTGTGCACACTGAACTGTTAGAATGAGTGTGTCCACATGGAGGTGTGCACACTGAACTGTTAGAATGACTGTGTCCACATGGAGGTGTGCACACTGAACTGTTAGAATGTGTGTGTCCCTGTGGAGGTGTGCACACTGAACTGTTAGAATGAGTGTGTTCACATGGAGGTGTGCACACTGAACTGTTAGAATGTGTGTGTCCACATGGAGGTTTGCACACTGAACTGTTAGAATGAGTGTGCCCACATGGAGGTGAGAACACTGAACTGTTAGAATGAGTGTGTCCACATGGAGGTGTGCACACTGAACTGTTAGAATGAGTGTGCCCACATGGAGTTGTGCACACTGAACTGTTAGAATGACTGTGTCCACATGGAGGTGTGCACACTGAACTGTTAGAATGACTGTGTCCACATGGAGGTGTGCACACTGAACTGTTAGAATGAGTGTGCCCACATGGAGTTGTGCACACTGAACTGTTAGAATGACTGTGTCCACATGGAGGTGTGCACAATGAACTGTTAGAATGACTGTGTCCACATGGAGGTGTGCACACTGAACTGTTAGAATGAGTGTGTCCCTGTGGAGTTGTGCACACTGAACTGTTAGAATAAGTGTGTCTACATGGAGGTGTGCACACTGAACTGTTAGAATGTGTGTGTCCACATGGAGGTTTGCACACTGAACTGTTAGAATGAGTGTGCCCACATGGAGGTGTGCACACTGAACTGTTAGAATGAGTGTGTCCACATGGAGGTGTGCACACTTAACTGTTAGAATGACTGTGTCCACATGGAGGTGTGCACTTTGAACTGTTAGAATGAGTGTGTCCACATGGAGGTGTGCACACTGAACTGGTAGCATGAGTTTGTCCACATGGAGGTGTGCACACTGAACTGTTAGAATGAGTGTGTCCCTGTGGAGTTGTGCACACTGAACTGTTAGAATGAGTTTGTCCACATGGAGGTGTGCACACTGAACTGTTAGAATGAGTGTATTTCTGTGGAGGTGTGCACTGTGAACTGTTAGAATGAGTGTGTCCACATGGAGGTGTGCACACTGAACTGTTAGAATGAGTGTGTCCACATGGAGGTGTGCACACTGAACTGGTAGCATGAGTTTGTCCACATGGAGGTGTGCACACTGAACTGTTAGAATGAGTGTGTCCCTGTGGAGTTGTGCACACTGAACTGTTAGAATGAGTTTGTCCACATGGAGGTGTGCACACTGAACTGTTAGAATGAGTGTATCCCTGTGGAGGTGTGCACTGTGAACTGTTAGAATGAGTGTGTCCACATGGAGGTGTGCACACTGAACTGTTAGAATGAGTGTGTCCACATGGAGGTGTGCACACTGAACTGTTAGAATGAGTGGGCCCACATGGAGGTGTGCACACTGAACTGTTAGAATGAGTGTGCCCACATGGAGGTGTGCACAATGAACTGTTAGAATGAGTGTGCCCACATGGAGTTGTGCACACTGAACTGTTAGAATGACTGTGTCCACATGGAGGTGTGCACACTGAACTGTTAGAATGACTGTGTCCACATGGAGGTGTGCACACTGAACTGTTAGAATGACTGTGACCACATGGAGGTGTGCACACTGAACTGTTAGAATGAGTGTGTCCACATGGAGGTGTGCACACTGAACTGTTAGAATGACTGTGTCCACATGGAGGTGTGCACACTGAACTGTTAGAATGTGTGTGTCCCTGTGGAGGTGTGCACACTGAACTGTTAGAATGAGTGTGTTCACATGGAGGTGTGCCCACTGAACTGTTAGAATGTGTGTGTCCACATGGAGGTTTGCACACTGAACTGTTAGAATGAGTGTGCCCACATGGAGGTGAGAACACTGAACTGTTAGAATGAGTGTGTCCACATGGAGGTGTGCACCCTGAACTGTTGGAATGAGTGTGCCCACATGGAGGTGTGCACACTGAACTGTTAGAATGAGTGTGTCCACATGGAGGTGTGCAAACTGAACTGTTAGAATGAGTGTGCCCACATAGAGTTGTGCACACTGAACTGTTAGAATGACTGTGTCCACATGGAGGTGTGCACACTGAACTGTGAGAATGAGTGTGTCCACATGGAGGTTTGCACACTGAACTGGTAGCATGAGTTTGTCCACATGGAGGTGTGCACACTGAACTGTTAGAATGAGTGTGTCCCTGTGGAGGTGTGCACACTGAAATGTTAGAATGAGTGTGTCTACATGGAGTTGTGCACACTGAACTGTTAGAATTTGTCCACATGGAGGTGTGCACACTGAAGTGTTAGAATGAGTGTGTCCACATGGAGGTGTGCACACTGAACTGTTAGAATGAGTGTGTCCACATGGAGGTGTGCACACTGAACTGTTAGAATTGGTGTGTCCACTTGGAGGTGTGCACACTGAACTGATAGAATGAGTGTGTCCACATGGAGGTGTGCACACTGAAGTGTTAGAATTTGTCCACATGGAGGTGTGCACACTGAACTGTTAGAATGAGTGTGTCCCCATGGAGGTTTGCATACTGAACTATTAGAATGAGTTTGCCCACATGGAGGTGTGCACACTGAACTGTTAGAATGAGTGTGTCCCCATGGAGGTGTGCACACTGAACTGTTGGAATGAGTGTGCCCACATGGAGGTGTGCACACTGAACTGTTAGAATGATTGTGTCCACATGGAGGTGTGCACACTGAACTGTTAGAATGACTGTATCAACATGGAGGTGTGCACTGTGAACTGTTAGAATGAGTGTGTCCACATGGAGGTTTGCACACTGAACTGTTAGAATGAGTGTGTCCACATGGAGGTGTGCACACTGAACTGTTAGAATGAGTTGTCCCTGTGGATTTGTGCACACTGAAATGTTAGAATGAGTGTGTCCACATGGAGGTGTGCACACTGAACTGTTAGAATTGGTGTGTCCACTTGGAGGTGTGCACACTGAACTGTTAAAATTACTGTGCCCACAATGAGGTGTCCACACTGAACTGTTAGAATGAGTGTGTCCACATGGAGGTGTGCACACTGAACTGTTAGAATGAGTGGGTCCTCATGGAGGTGTGCACACTGAACTGTTAGAATGATTGTGTCAACATGCAGATGTGCACACTGAACTGTTAGAATGAGTGTTGCCCTGTGGAGGTGTGCACACTGAAATGTTAGAATGATTATGTCCACATGGAGGTGTGCACACTGAACTGTTAGAATGAGTGTGCCCACATGGAGGTGTGCACACCGAAGTGTTAGAATTTGTCCACATGGAGGTGTGCACACTGAACTGTTAGAATGAGTGTGCCCACATGGAGGTGTGCACACTGAACTGTTAGAATGAGTGTGCCCACATGGAGGTGTGCACACTGAACTGTTAGAATGAGTGTGCCCACATGGAGGTGTGCACACTGAACTGTTAGAATGAGTGTGTCCACATGGAGGTGTGCACACTGAACTGTTAGAATGAGTGTGCCCACATGGAGGTTTGCACACTGAACTGTTAGAATGAGTGGGTCCACATGCAGGTGTGCACACTGAACTGTTAGAATGAGTGTGTCCCTGTGGAGGTGTGCACACAGAACTGTTAGAATAAGTGTGTCCACATGGAGGTGTGCACACTGAACTGTTAGAATGTGTGTGTCCACATGGTGGTTTGCACACTGAACTGTTAGAATGAGTGTGCCCACATGGAGGTGAGAACACTGAACTGTTAGAATGAGTGTGTCCACATGGAGGTGTGCACACTGAACTGTTAGAATGAGTGTGCCCACATGGAGTTGTGCACACTGAACTGTTAGAATGACTGTGTCCACATGGAGGTGTGCACACTGAACTGTTAGAATGAGTGTGCCCACATGGAGTTGTGCACACTGAACTGTTAGAATGACTGTGTCCACATGGAGGTGTGCACACTGAACTGTTAGAATGAATGTGTCCACATGGAGGTGTGCACACTGAACTGTTAGAATGAGTGTGTCCCTGTGGAGGTGTGCACACTGAACTGTTAGAATAAGTGTGTCCACATGGAGGTGTGCACACTGAACTGTTAGAATGTGTGTGTCCACATGGAGGTTTGTACACTAAACTGTTAGAATGAGTGTGCCCACATGGAGGTGTGCACACTAAACTGTTAGAATGAGTGTGTACACATGGAGGTGTGCTCACTGAACTGTTGGAATGAGTGTGCCCACATGGAGGTGTGCACACTGAACTGTTAGAATGATTGTGTCCACATGGAGGTGTGCACACTGAACTGTTAGAATGACTGTATCCACATGGAGGTGTGCACTTTGAACTGTTAGAATGAGTGTGTCCACATGGAGGTGTGCACACTGAACTGTTAGAATGAGTGTGCCCACATGGAGGTGTGCACACTGAACTGTTAGAATGAGTGTGTCCCTGTGGAGTTGTGCACACTGAAATGTTAGAATGAGTGTGTCCACATAGAGTTGTGCACACTGAACTGTTAGAATGACTGTGTCCACATGGAGGTGTGCACACTGAACTGTTAGAATGACTGTGTGCACATGGAGGTGTGCACACTGAACTGTTAGAATGAGTGTGTCCCTGTGCAGGTGTGCACACTGAACTGTTAGAATAAGTGTGTCCACATGGAGGTGTGCACACTGAACTGTTAGAATGACTGTGTCCACATGGAGGTGTGCACACTGAACTGTTAGAATGAGTGTGCCCACATGGAGGTGAGAACACTGAACTGTTAGAATGAGTGTGTCCACATGGAGGTGTGAAAACTGAACTGTTAGAATGAGTGTGTCCACATGGAGGTGTGCACACTGAACTGTTAGAATGAGTGTGCCCACATGGAGGTGTGCACACTGAACTGTTAGAATGAGTGTGTCCACATGGAAGTGAGCACACTGAACTGTTAGAATGTGTCCACATGGAGGTGTGCACACTGAACTGTTAGAATGAGTGTGCCCACATGGAGGTGTGCACAATGAACTGTTAGAATGAGTGTGTCCACATGGAGGTGTGCACACTGAACTGTTAGAATGAGTGTGCCCCCATGGAGTTTTGCACACTGAACTGTTAGAATGAGTGTGTCCACATGGAGGTGTGCACACTGAACTGTTAGAATGAGTGTGTCCACATGGAGGTGTGCACACTGAACTGTTAGATTGAGTGTATCCCTGTGGAGGTGTGCACACTGAACTTTTAGAATGAGTGTGCCCACATGGAGGTGTGCACACTGAACTGTTAGAATGAGTGTGTCCACATGGAGGTGTGCACACTGAACTGTTAGAATGAGTGTGTCCACATGGAAGTGAGCACACTGAACTGTTAGAATGTGTCCACATGGAGGTTTGCACACTGAACTGTTAGAATGATTGTGTCCACATGGAGGTGTGCACACTGAACTGTTAGAATGAGTGTGTCCCTCTGGAGGTGTGAAAACTGAACTGTTAGAAAGAGGATGCCCACATGGAGGTGTGCACACTGAACTGTTAGAATGATTGTGTCCACATGCAGGTGTGCACACTGAACTGTTAGAATGAGTGTGTCCCTTTGGAGGTGTGCACACTGAACTGTTAGAATGATTGTGTCCACATGCAGGTGTGCACACTGAACTGTTAGAATGAGTGTGTCCCTTTGGAGGTGTGCACACTGAAATGTTAGAATGATTGTGTCCACATGGAGGTGTGCACACTGAACTGTTAGAATGAGTGTGTTCCTGTGGAGGTGTGCACACTGAAATGTTAGAATGAGTGTGTCCACATGGAGGTGTGCACACCGAAGTGTTAGAATTTGTCCACATGGAGGTGTGCACACTGAACTGTTAGAATGAGTGTGCCCACATGTAGTTGTGCACACTGAACTGTTAGAATGACTGTGTCCACATGGAGGTGTGCACACTGAACTGTTAGAATGAGTGTGCCCACATGGTGTTGTGCACACTGAACTGTTAGAATGACTGTGTCCACATGGAGGTGTGCACACTGAACTGTTAGAATGACTGTGTCCACATGGAGGTGTGCACACTGAACTGTTAGAATGAGTGTGTCCCTGTGGAGGTGTGCACACTGAACTGTTAGAATAAATGTGTCCACATGGAGGTGTGCACACTGAACTGTTAGAATGTGTGTGTCCACATGGAGGTTTGCACACTGAACTGTTAGAATGAGTGTGCCCACATGGAGGTGTGCACACTGAACTGTTAGAATGAGTTTGTCCACATGGAGGTGTGCTCACTGAACTGTTGGAATGAGTGTGCCCACATGGAGGTGTGCACACTGAACTGTTAGAATGATTGTGTCCACATGGAGGTGTGCACACTTAACTGTTAGAATGACTGTGTCCACATGGAGGTGTGCACTTTGAACTGTTAGAATGAGTGTGTCCACATGGAGGTGTGCACACTGAACTGGTAGCATGAGTTTGTCCACATGGAGGTGTGCACACTGAACTGTTAGAATGAGTGTGTCCCTGTGTTGGTGTGCACACTGAACTGTTAGAATGAGTTTGTCCACATGGAGGTGTGCACACTGAACTGTTAGAATGAGTGTATCCCTGTGGAGGTGTGCACTGTGAACTGTTAGAATGAGTGTGTCCACATGGAGGTGTGCACACTGAACTGTTAGAATGAGTATGTCCCTGTGGAGGTGTGCACACTGAACTGTTAGAATGAGTGGGCCCACATGGAGGTGTGCACACTGAACTGTTAGAATGAGTGTGCCCACATGGAGGTGTGCACACTGAACTGTTAGAATGAGTGTGCCCACATGGAGTTGTGCACACTGAACTGTTAGAATGACTGTGTCCACATGGAGGTGTGCACACTGAACTGTTAGAATGACTGTGCCCACAAGGAGGGGTGCACACTGAACTGTTAGAATGAGTGTGTCCCTGTGGAGGTGTGCACACTGAACTGTTAGAATAAGTGTGTCCACATGGAGGTGTGCACACTGAACTGTTAGAATGTGTGTGTCCACATGGAGGTTTGCACACTGAAATGTTAGAATGAGTGTGCCCACATGGAGGTGTGCACACTGAACTGTTAGAATGAGTGTGTCCACATGGAGGTGTGCTCACTGAACTGTTGGAATGAGTGTGCCCACATGGAGGTGTGCACACTGAACTGTTAGAATGATTGTGTCCACATGGAGGTGTGCACACTTAACTGTTAGAATGACTGTGTCCACATGGAGGTGTGCACTTTGAACTGTTAGAATGAGTGTGTCCACATGGAGGTGTTCACACTGAACTGGTAGCATGAGTTTGTCCACATGGAGGTGTGCACACTGAACTGTTAGAATGAGTGTGTCCCTGTGGAGGTGTGCACACTGAACTGTTAGAATGAGTTTGTCCACATGGAGGTGTGCACACTGAACTGTTAGAATGAGTGTATCCCTGTGGAGGTGTGCACTGTGAACTGTTAGAATGAGTGTGTCCACATGGAGGTGTGCACACTGAACTGTTAGAATGAGTGTGTCCCTGTGGAGGTGTGCACACTGAACTGTTAGAATGAGTGGGCCCACATGGAGGTGTGCACACTGAACTGTTAGAATGAGTGTGCCCACATGGAGGTGTGCACACTGAACTGTTAGAATGAGTGTGCCCACATGGAGTTGTGCACACTGAACAGTTAGAATGAGTGTGTCCCTTTGGAGGTGTGCACACTGAAATGTTAGAATGATTGTGTCCACATGGAGCTGTGCACACTGAACTGTTAGAATGAGTGTGTCCCTGTGGAGGTGTGCACACTGAAATGTTAGAATGATTGTGTCAACATGGAGGTGTGCACACTGAACTGTTAGAATGACTGTGTAGACATGGAGGTGTGCACACTGAACTGTTAGAATGATTGTGCCTACATGGAGTTGTGCACACTGAACTGTTAGAATGACTGTGTCCTCATGGAGTTGTGCACACTGAACTGTTAGAATGAGTGCGTCCACATGGAGGTGTGCACACTGAACTGTTAGAATGAGTGTGTCCACATGGAGGTGTGCATACTGAACTGTTAGAATGTGTGTGTCCACATGGAGGTGTGCACACTGAACTGTTAGAATGAGTGTGTCCACATGGAGGTGTGCACACTGAACTGTTAGTATGAGTGTGTCCACATGGAGGTGTGCACACTGAACTGTTAGAATGAGTGTGCCCACATGGAGGTGTGCACACTGAACTGTTAGAATGAGTGTGCCCACATGGAGGTGTGCACACTGAACTGTTAGAATGAGTGTGTCCACATGGAGGTGTGCACACTGAACTCTTAGAATGAGTGTATCCCGGTGGAGGTGTGCCCACTGAACTGTTAGAATGAGTGTGTCCACATAAAGGTATGCACACTGAACTGTTAGAATGAGTGTGTCCACATGGAGGTGTGCACCCTGAACTGTTAGAATGAGTGTGTCCACATGGAGGTGTCCACCCTGAACTGTTAGAATGAGTGTGCCCACATGGAGGTGTGCACACTGAACTGTTAGAATGAGTATGCCCACATGGAGGTGTGCACACTGAACTGTTAGAATGATTGTGTCCACATGCAGGTGTGCACACTGAACTGTTAGAATTAGTGTGTCCCTCTGGAGGTGAGCACAATGAACTGTTAGAATGAGTGTGTCCACATGGAGGTGTGCACACTGAACTGTAGAATGAGTGTGTCCACATGGAGGTGTGCACACTGAACTGTTAGAATGATTATGTCCACATGGAGGTGTGCACACTGAACTGTTAGAATGAGTGTGTTCCTGTGGAGGTGTGCACACTGAAATGTTAGAATGAGTGTGTCCACATGGAGGTGTGCACACCGAAGTGTTAGAATTTGTCCACATGGAGGTGTGCACACTGAACTGTTAGAATGAGTGTGACAACATGGAGGTGTGCACACTGAACTGTTAGTGAGTGTGCCCACATGGAGGTGTACACTGAACTGTTAGAATGAGTGTGCCCACATGGAGTTGTGCACACTGAACTGTTAGAATGGGTGTATCCCTGTGGAAATGTGCACACTGAACTGTTAGAATGAGTGTGTCCACATGGAGGTGTGCACACTGAACTGTTAGAATGATTGTGTCCACATGGAGGTGTGCACACTGAACTGTTAGAATGAGTGTGCCCACAGGGAGGTGTGCACACTGAACTGTAAGATTGAGTGTATCCCTGTGGAGGTGTGCACACTGAACTGTTAGAATGAGTGTGCCCACATGGAGGTGTGCACACTGAACTGTTAGAATGAGTGTGTCCATATGGAGGTGTGCACACTGAACTCTTAAAATGAGTGTGCCCACATGGAGGTGTGCACACTGAACTGTTAGAATGAGTGTGTCCACATGGAGGTGTGCACACTGAACTGTTAGAATGAGTGTGCCCACATGGAGGTGTGCACACTGAACTGTTAGAATGAGTGTGTCCACATGGAGGTGTGCACACTGAACTGTTAGAATGACTGTGTGCACATGGAGGTGTGCACACTGAACTGTTAGAATGAGTCTGCCCACATGGAGTTTTGCACACAGAACTGTTAGAATGATTGTGTCCACATGGAGATGTGCACACTGAACTGTTAGAATGACTGTGTCCACATGGAGGTGTGCACCCTGAACTGTTAGAATGAGTGTGCCCAAATGGAGGTGTGCACAATGAACTGTTAGAATGAGTGTGTCCACATGGAGGTGTGCACACTGAACTCTTAGAATGAGTGTGTCCACATGGAAGTGTGCACTCTGAACTGTTAGAATTAGTGTGCCTACATGGAGGTGTGCACACTAAACTGTTAGAATGAGTGTGCCCACATGGAGGTGTGCACACTGAACTGTTAGAATGAGTGTGCCCACATGGAGGTGTGCACACTGAACTGTTAGAATGACTGTGTCCACATGAAGGTGTGCACACTGAACTGTTAGAATGACTATGCCAACATGGAGGTGTGCACACTGAACTGTTAGAATGAGTGTGTCCACATGGAGGTGTGCACACTGAACTGTTAGAATGAGTGTGCCCACATGGAGGTGTGCACACTGAACTGTTAGAATGAGTGTGTCCCTGTGGATGTGTGCACACTGAACTGTTAGAATGAGTGTGCCCACATGGAGGTGTGCACAATGAACTGTTAGAATGAGTGTGTCCACATGGAGGTGTGCACACTGAACTGTTAGAATGAGTGTGCCCCCATGGAGTTTTGCACACTGAACTGTTAGAATGAGTGTGTCCACATGGAGGTGTGCACACTGAACTGTTAGAATGAGTGTGTCCACATGGAGGTGTGCACAATGAACTGTTAGATTGAGTGTATCCCTGTGGAGGTGTGCACACTGAACTGTTAGAATGAGTGTGCCCACATGGAGTTTTGCACACAGAACTGTTAGAATGATTGTGTCCACATGGAGATGTGCACACTGAACTGTTAGAATGACTGTGTCCACATGTAGGTGTTCACACTGAACTGTTAGAATGAGTGTGCCCACATGGAGGTGTGCACACTGAACTATTAGAATGAGTGTGTCCACTTGGAAGTGTGCACACTGAACTGTTAGAATTAGTGTGCCCACATGGAGGTGTGCACACTGAACTGTTAGAATGAGGTTGCCCACATGGAGGTGTGCACACTGAACTGTTAGAATGAGTGTGCCCACATGGAGGTGTGCACACTGAACTGTTAGAATGAGTGTGTCCACATGGAGGTGTGCACACTGAACTGTTAGAATGAGTGTGCCCACATGGAGGTGTGCACACTGAACTGTTAGAATGAGTATGCCCACATGCAGGTGTGCACACTGAACTGTTAGAATTAGTGTGTCCCTCTGGAGGTGAGCACACTGAACTGTGAGAATGATTATGTCCACATGGAGGTGTGCACACTGAACTGTTAGAATGAGTGTGTTCCTGTGGAGGTGTGCACACTGAAATGTTAGAATGAGTGTGTCCACATGGAGGTGTGCACACCAAAGTGTTAGAATTTGTCCACATGGAGGTGTGCACACTGAAGTGTTAGAATGAGTGTGCCAACATGGAGGTGTGCACACTGAACTGTTAGAATTAGTGTGCCCACATGGATGTGTACACTGAACTGTTAGAATGAGTGTGCCCACATGGAGTTGTTCACACTGAACTGTTAGAATGGGTGTATCCCTGTGGAGATGTGCACACTGAACTGTTAGAATGAGTGTGTCCACATGGAGGTGTGCACACTGAACTGTTAGAATGAGTGTGTCCACATGGAGTTGTGCACCATGAACTGTTAGAATGAGTGTGTCCACATGGAGGTGTGCACACTTAACTGTTAGAATGAGTGTGTCCACATGGAGGTGTGCACACTGAACTGTAAAATGAGTCTGTCCCTGTGGAGGTGTGCACACTGAACTGTTAGAATGAGTGTGCCCACATGGAGGTGTGCACACTGAACTGTTAGAATGAGTGTGTCCACATGGAGGTGTGCACACTGAAATGTTAGATTGAGTGTATCCCTGTGGAGGTGTGCACACTGAACTGTTAGAATGAGTGTGCCCACAAGGAGGTGTGCACACTGAACTGTTAGAATGAGTGTGTACACGTGGAGGTGTGCACACTGAACTGTTAGAATGAGTGTGTACACATGGAGGTGTGCACACTGAACTGTTAGAATGAGTGTGCCCACATGGAGTTGTGCACACTGAACTGTTAGAATGGGTGTATCCCTGTGGAGGTGTGCATACTGAACTGTTAGAATGAGTGTGTCCACATGGAGGTGTGCACACTGAACTGTTAGAATGAGTGTGTCCACATGGAAGTGTGCACACTGAACTGTTAGAAATAGTGTGCCCACATGGAGGTGTGCACTCTGAACAGTTAGAATGAGTGTATCCCTGTGGAGGTGTGCACACTGAACTGTTAGAATGAGTGTGCCCACATGGAGGTGTGCACACTCAAGTCTTAGAATGAGTGTGTCCACATGGAGGTGTGCACACTGAACTGTTAGAATGAGTGTGCCCACATGGAGTTGTGCACACTGAACTGTTAGAATGAGTGTGTCCACATGGAGGTGTGCACACTGAACTGTAAGAATGAGTGTGCCCACAAGAAGGTATGCACACTGAACTTGTAGAATGAGTGTGTCCACATGGAGGTGTGCACATTGAACTGTTAGAATGAGTGTGTCCACATGGAGGTGTGCACACTGAACTGTTAGAATGAGTGTGCCCACATGGAGGTGTGCACACTGAACTGTTAGAATGAGTGTGTCCACATGAAATTGTGCACACTGAACTGTTAGAATGAGTGTGCCCACATGGAGGTGTGCACACTGAACTGTTAGAATGAGTGTGTCCACATGGAGGTGTGCACACTGATCTGTTAGAATGAGTGTGTCCACATGGAGGTGTGCACACTGAAGTGTTAGAATGAGTGTATCCCTGTGGAGGTGTGCACACTGAACTGTTAGAATGAGTGTGCCCACATGGAGGTGTGCACATTGAACTGTTAGAATGAGTGTGTCCACATGGAGGTATGCACACTGAACTGTTAGAATGAGTGTGCCCACATGGAGGTGTGCACACTGAACTGTTAGAATGAGTGTACCCACATGGAGTTGTGCACACTGAACTGTTAGAATGAGTGTGTCCACATGGAGGTGTGCACCCTGAACTGTTAGAATGAGTGTGTCCACATGGAAGTATGCACACTGAACTGTTAGAATGAGTGTGCCCATATGGAGGTGTGCACACTGAACTGTTAGAATGAGTGTGCCCACATGGAGTTTTGCACACAGAACTGTTAGAATGATTGTGTCCACATGGAGATGTGCACACTGAACTGTTAGAATGACTGTGTCCAACTGTAGGTGTTCACACTGAACGGTTAGAATGAGTGTGCCCACATGGAGGTGTGCACACTGAACTCTTAGAATGAGTGTGTCCACTTGGAAGTGTGCACACTGAACTGTTAGAATTAGTGTGCCCACATGGAGGTGTGCACACTGAACTGTTAGAATGAGGTTGCCCACATGGATGTGTGCACACTGAACTGTTAGAATGAGTGTGTCCACATGGAGGTGTGCACACTGAACTGTTAGAAAGAGTATGCCCACATGGAGGTGTGTACACTGAACTGTTAGAATGATTGTGTCCACATGCAGGTGTGCACACTTAACTGTTAGAATGAGTTTGTCCCTTTGGAGGTGTGCACACTGAAATGTTAGAATGATTGTGTCCACATGGAGGTGTGCACACTGAACTGTTAGAATGACTGTGTAGACATGGAGTTGTGCACACTGAACTGTTAGATTGAGTGTGTCCACATGGAGGTGTGCACACTGAACTGTTAGAATGAGTGTGTCCACATGGAGGTGTGCACACTGAACTGTTAGAATGAGTGTGCCCACATGGAGTTGTGCACACTGAACTGTTAGAATGAGTGTGCCCACATGGAGGTGTGCACACTGATCTGTTAGAATGACTGTGTCCACATGTAGGTGTACACACTGAACTGTTAGAATGACTGTGTCCACATGTAGGTGTTCACACTGAACTGTTAGAATGAGTGTGCCCACATGGAGGTGTGCACACTGAACTCTTAGAATGAGTGTGTCCACATGGAAGTGTGCACACTGAACTGTTAGAATTAGTGTGCCCACATGGAGGTGTGCACACTGAACTGTTAGAATGAGGTTGCCCACATGGATGTGTGCACACTGAACTGTTAGAATGAGTGTGTCCACATGGAGGTGTGCACACTGAACTGTTAGAAAGAGTATGCCCACATGGAGGTGTGCACACTGAACTGTTAGAATGATTGTGTCCACATGCAGGTGTGCACACTTAACTGTTAGAATGAGTGTGTCCCTTTGGAGGTGTGCACACTGAAATGTTAGAATGGTTGTGTCCACATGGAGGTGTGTACACTGAACTGTTAGAATGAGTGTGTCCCTGTGGAGGTGTGCACACTGAACTGTTAGAATGATTGTGTCCACATGGAGGTGTGCACACTGAACTGTTAGAATGACTGTGTAGACATGGAGGTGTGCACACTGAACTGTTAGATTGAGTGTGTCCACATGGAGGTGTGCACACTGAACTGTTAGAATGAGTGTGTCCACATGGAGGTGTGCACACTGAACTGTTAGAATGAGTGTGCCCACATGGAGGTGTGCACACTGAACTGTTAGAATGAGTGTGCCCACATGGAGGTGTGCACACTGATCTGTTAGAATGTCTGTGTCCACATGGAGGTGTACACACTGAACTGTTAGAATGAGTGTATCCCGGTGGAGGTGTGAACACTGAACTGTTAGAATGAGTGTGTCAACATGGAGGTATGCACACTGAACTGTTAGAATGAGTGTGTCCACATGGAGGTGTGCACCCTGAACTGTTAGAATGAGTGTGTCCACATGGAGGTGTGCACCCTGAACTGTTAGAATGAGTGTGCCCACATGGAGATGTGCACACTGAACTGTTAGAATACGTATGCCCACATGGAGGTGTGCACACTGAACTGTTAGAATGAGTGTGTCCACATGGAGGTGTGCACACTGAACTGTTAGAATTAGTGTGTCCACATGGAGGTGTGCACACTGATCTGTTAGAATGATTGTGCCCACATGGAGGTGTGAACACTGAACTGTTAGAATGAGTGTGTTCCTTTGGAGGTGTGCACACTGAAATGTTACAATGAGTGTGTCCATATGGAGGTGTGCACACCGAAGTGTTAGGATTTGTATACATGGAGGTGTGCACACTGAACTGTTAGAATGAGTGTGTCCCTGTGGAGGTGTGCACACTGAACTGTTAGGAAGAGTATGCCCACATGTAGGTGTGCACACTGAACTGTTAGAATGATTGTGTCCACATGCAGGTGTGCACACTGAACTGTTAGAATGAGTGTGTCCCTTTGGAGGTGTGCACACTGAAATGTTAGAATGATTGTGTCCACATGGAGGTGTGCACACTGCACTGTTAGAATGAGTTTTTCCCTGTGGAGGTGTGTACACTGAAATGTTAGAATGATTGTGTCCTCATGGAGTTGTGCACACTGAACTGTTAGAATGACTGTGTAGACATGGAGGTGTGCACACTGAACTGTTAGAATGAGTGTGCCCACATGGAGTTGTGCAAACTGAACTGTTAGAATGACTGTGTCCTCATGGAGTTGTGCACACTGAACTGTTAGAAAGAGTGTGTCCACATGGAGGTGTGCACACTGAACTGTTAGAATGAGTGTGTCCACATGGAGGTGTGCACACTGAACTCTTAGAATGTGTGTGTCCACATGGAGGTGTGCACACTGAACTGTTAGAATGAGTGTGCCCACATGGAGGTGTGCATACTGAACTGTTAGAATGAGTGTGCCCACATGGAGTTGTGCACACAGAAATGTTAGAATGATTGTGTCCACATGGAGGTGTGCACACTGAACTGTTAGAATGAGTGTGCCCACATGGAGGTGTGCACACTGAACTGTTAGAATGAGTGTGTGACCATGGAGGTGTGCACACTGAACTGTTAGAATGATTGTGTCCACATGGAGGTGTGCACACTGAACTGTTAGAATGACTGTGTAGACATGGAGGTGTGCACACTGAACTGTTAGATTGAGTGTGTCCACATGGAGGTGTGCACACTGAACTGTTAGAATGAGTGTGTCCACATGGAGGTGTGCACACTGAACTGTTAGAATGAGTGTGCCCACATGGAGGTGTGCACACTGAACTGTTAGAATGAGTGTGCCCACATGGAGGTGTGCACACTGATCTGTTAGAATGACTGTGTCCACATGGAGGTGTACACACTGAACTGTTAGAATGAGTGTATCCCGGTGGAGGTGTGAACACTGAACTGTTAGAATGAGTGTGTCCACATGGAGGTATGCACACTGAACTGTTAGAATGAGTGTGTCCACATGGAGGTGTGCAACCTGAACTGTTAGAATGAGTGTGTCCACATGGAGGTGTGCACCCTGAACTGTTAGAATAAGTGTGCCCACATGGAGATGTGCACACTGAACTGTTAGAATGCGTATGCCCACATGGAGGTGTGCACACTGAACTGTTAGAATGAGTGTGTCCACATGGAGGTGTGCACACTGAACTGTTAGAATTAGTGTGTCCACATGGAGGTGTGCACACTGATCTGTTAGAATGATTGTGCCCACATGGAGGTGTGAACACTGAACTGTTAGAATGAGTGTGTTACTTTGGAGGTGTGCACACTGAAATGTTACAATGAGTGTGTCCATATGGAGGTGTGCACACCGAAGTGTTAGAATTTGTATACATGGAGGTGTGCACACTGAACTGTTAGAATGAGTGTGTCCCTGTAGAGGTGTGCACACTGAACTGTTAGAAAGAGTATGCCCACATGTAGGTGTGCACACTGAACTGTTAGAATGATTGTGTGACCATGGAGGTGTGCACACTGAACTGTTAGAATGAGTGTGTCCACATGGAGGTGTGCACACTGAACTGTTAGAATGAGTGTGCCCACATGGAGGTGTGCACACTGAACTGTTAGAATGAGTGTGCCCACATGGAGGTGTGCAAACTGAACTGTTAGAATGAGTGTGTCCACATGGAGGTGTGCACACTGAACTGTTAGAATGAGTGTATCCCGGTGGAGGTGTTCACACTGAACAGTTAGAATGAGTGTGTCCACATGGAGGTATGCACACTGAACTGTTAGAATGAGTGTGTCCACATGGAGGTGTGCACCCTGAACTGTTAGAATGAGTGTGTCCACATAGAGGTGTGCACCCTGAACTGTTAGAATGAGTGTGCCCACATGGAGGTGTGCACACTGAACTGTTAGAATGAGTATGCCCACATGGAGGTATGCACACTGAACTGTTAGAATGAGTGTGTCCACATGGAGGTGTGCACCCTGAACTGTTAGAATGATTATGTCCACATGGAGGTGTGCACACTGAACTGTTAGAATGAGTGTTATCCTGTGGAGGTGTGCACACTGAACTGTTAGAATGACTTTGTCCACATGCAGGTGTGCACACTGAACTGTTAGAATGAGTGTGTCCCTTTGGAGGTGTGCACACTGATTTGTTAGAATGATTGTGTCCACATGGAGGTGTGCACACTGAACTGTTAGAATGAGTGTGTCCCTGTGGAGGTGTGCACACTGAAATGTTAGAATGAGTGTGCCCGCATGGAGGTGTGCACACTGAACTGTTAGAATGACTGTGTAGACATGGAGGTGTGCACACTGAACTGTTAGAATGAGTGTGCCCACATGGAGTTGTGCACACTGAACTGTTAAAATGAGTGTGTCCACATGGAGGTGTGCACACTGAACTGTTAGAATGAGTGTGTCCACATGGAGGTGTGCACACTGAACTGTTAGAATGAGTGTGCCCACATGGAGGTGTGCACACTGAACTGTTAGAATGAGTGTGTCCACATGGAGGTGTGCACACTGAACTGTTAGAATGAGTGTGTCCACATGGAGGTGTGCACACTGAACTGTTAGAATGAGTGTGCCCACATGGAGGTGTGCACACTGAACTGTTAGAATGAGTGTGTCCCTGTGGATGTGTGCACACTGAACTGTTAGAATGAGTGTGCCCACATGGAGGTGTGCACAATGAACTGTTAGAATGAGTGTGTCCACATGGAGGTGTGCACACTGAACTGTTAGAATGAGTGTGCCCCCATGGAGTTTTGCACACTGAACTGTTAGAATGAGTGTGTCCACATGGAGGTGTGCACACTGAACTGTTAGAATGAGTGTGTCCACATGGAGGTGTGCACAATGAACTGTTAGATTGAGTGTATCCCTGTGGAGGTGTGCACACTGAACTGTTAGAATGAGTGTGCCCACATGGAGTTTTGCACACAGAACTGTTAGAATGATTGTGTCCACATGGAGATGTGCACACTGAACTGTTAGAATGACTGTGTCCACATGTAGGTGTTCACACTGAACTGTTAGAATGAGTGTGCCCACATGGAGGTGTGCACACTGAACTATTAGAATGAGTGTGTCCACTTGGAAGTGTGCACACTGAACTGTTAGAATTAGTGTGCCCACATGGAGGTGTGCACACTGAACTGTTAGAATGAGGTTGCCCACATGGATGTGTGCACACTGAACTGTTAGAATGAGTGTGTCCACATGGAGGTGTGCACACTGAACTGTTAGAATGAGTGTGCCCACATGGAGGTGTGCACACTGAACTGTTAGAATGAGTGTGTCCACATGGAGGTGTGCACACTGAACTGTTAGAATGAGTGTGCCCACATGGAGGTGTGCACACTGAACTGTTAGAATGAGTATGCCCACATGCAGGTGTGCACACTGAACTGTTAGAATTAGTGTGTCCCTCTGGAGGTGAGCACACTGAACTGTGAGAATGATTATTTCCACATGGAGGTGTGCACACTGAACTGTTAGAATGAGTGTGTTCCTGTGGAGGTGTGCACACTGAAATGTTAGAATGAGTGTGTCCACATGGAGGTGTGCACACCAAAGTGTTAGAATTTGTCCACATGGAGGTGTGCACACTGAAGTGTTAGAATGAGTGTGCCAACATGGAGGTGTGCACACTGAACTGTTAGAATTAGTGTGCCCACATGGATGTGTACACTGAACTGTTAGAATGAGTGTGCCCACATGGAGTTGTTCACACTGAACTGTTAGAATGGGTGTATCCCTGTGGAGATGTGCACACTGAACTGTTAGAATGAGTGTGTCCACATGGAGGTGTGCACACTGAACTGTTAGAATGAGTGTGTCCACATGGAGGTGTGCACACTGAACTGTTAGAATGAGTGTGTCCACATGGAGTTGTGCACCCTGAACTGTTAGAATGAGTGTGTCCACATGGAGGTGTGCACACTTAACTGTTAGAATGAGTGTGTCGACATGGAGGTGTGCACACTGAACTGTAAAATGAGTGTGTCCCTGTGGAGGTGTGCACACTGAACTGTTAGAATGAGTGTGCCCACATGGAGGTGTGCACACTGAACTGTTAGAATGAGTGTGTCCACATGGAGGTGTGCACACTGAAATGTTAGATTGAGTGTATCCCTGTGGAGGTGTGCACACTGAACTGTTAGAATGAGTGTGCCCACAAGGAGGTGTGCACACTGAACTGTTAGAATGAGTGTGTACACGTGGAGGTGTGCACACTGAACTGTTAGAATGAGTGTGTACACATGGAGGTGTGCACACTGAACTGTTAGAATGAGTGTGCCCACATGGAGTTGTGCACACTGAACTGTTAGAATGGGTGTATCCCTGTGGAGGTGTGCATACTGAACTGTTAGAATGAGTGTGTCCACATGGAGGTGTGCACACTGAACTGTTAGAATGAGTGTGTCCACATGGAAGTGTGCACACTGAACTGTTAGAAATAGTGTGCCCACATGGAGGTGTGCACTCTGAACAGTTAGAATGAGTGTATCCCTGTGGAGGTGTGCACACTGAACTGTTAGAATGAGTGTGCCCACATGGAGGTGTGCACACTCAAGTCTTAGAATGAGTGTGTCCACATGGAGGTGTGCACACTGAACTGTTAGAATGAGTGTGCCCACATGGAGTTGTGCACACTGAACTGTTAGAATGAGTGTGTCCACATGGAGGTGTGCACACTGAACTGTAAGAATGAGTGTGCCCACAAGAAGGTATGCACACTGAACTTGTAGAATGAGTGTGTCCACATGGAGGTGTGCACATTGAACTGTTAGAATGAGTGTGTCCACATGAAATTGTGCACACTGAACTGTTAGAATGAGTGTGCCCACATGGAGGTGTGCACACTGAACTCTTAAAATGAGTGTGCCCACATGGAGGTGTGCACAATGAACTGTTAGAATGAGTGTGTCCACATGGAGGTGTGCACACTGAACTGTTAGAATGAGTGTGCCCACATGGAGGTGTGCACACTGAACTGTTAGAATGAGTGTGTCCACATGAAATTGTGCACACTGAACTGTTAGAATGAGTGTGCCCACATGGAGGTGTGCACACTGAACTGTTAGAATGAGTGTGTCCACATGGAGGTGTGCACACTGATCTGTTAGAATGAGTGTGTCCACATGGAGGTGTGCACACTGAAGTGTTAGAATGAGTGTATCCCTGTGGAGGTGTGCACACTGAACTGTTAGAATGAGTGTGCCCACATGGAGGTGTGCACATTGAACTGTTAGAATGAGTGTGTCCACATGGAGGTATGCACACTGAACTGTTAGAATGAGTGTGCCCACATGGAGGTGTGCACACTGAACTGTTAGAATGAGTGTACCCACATGGAGTTGTGCACACTGAACTGTTAGAATGAGTGTGTCCACATGGAGGTGTGCACCCTGAACTGTTAGAATGAGTGTGTCCACATGGAAGTATGCACACTGAACTGTTAGAATGAGTGTGCCCATATGGAGGTGTGCACACTGAACTGTTAGAATGACTGTGTCCAACTGTAGGTGTTCACACTGAACTGTTAGAATGAGTGTGCCCACATGGAGGTGTGCACACTGAACTCTTAGAATGAGTGTGTCCACTTGGAAGTGTGCACACTGAACTGTTAGAATTAGTGTGCCCACATGGAGGTGTGCACACTGAACTGTTAGAATGAGGTTGCCCACATGGATGTGTGCACACTGAACTGTTAGAATGAGTGTGTCCACATGGAGGTGTGCACACTGAACTGTTAGAAAGAGTATGCCCACATGGAGGTGTGTACACTGAACTGTTAGAATGATTGTGTCCACATGCAGGTGTGCACACTTAACTGTTAGAATGAGTGTGTCCCTTTGGAGGTGTGCACACTGAAATGTTAGAATGATTGTGTCCACATGGAGGTGTGCACACTGAACTGTTAGAATGACTGTGTAGACATGGAGGTGTGCACACTGAACTGTTAGATTGAGTGTGTCCACATGGAGGTGTGCACACTGAACTGTTAGAATGAGTGTGTCCACATGGAGATGTGCACACTGAACTGTTAGAATGAGTGTGCCCACATGGAGTTGTGCACACTGAACTGTTAGAATGAGTGTGCCCACATGGAGGTGTGCACACTGATCTGTTAGAATGACTGTGTCCACATGTAGGTGTACACACTGAAATGTTAGAATGACTGTGTCCACATGTAGGTGTTCACACTGAACTGTTAGAATGAGTGTGCCCACATGGAGGTGTGCACACTGAACTCTTAGAATGAGTGTGTCCACATGGAAGTGTGCACACTGAACTGTTAGAATTAGTGTGCCCACATTGAGGTGTGCACACTGAACTGTTAGAATGAGGTTGCCCACATGGATGTGTGCACACTGAACTGTTAGAATGAGTGTGTCCACATGAGGTGTGCACACTGAACTGTTAGAAAGAGTATGCCCACATGGAGGTGTGCACACTGAACTGTTAGAATGATTGTGTCCACATGCAGGTGTGCACACTTAACTGTTAGAATGAGTGTGTCCCTTTGGAGGTGTGCACACTGAAATGTTAGAATGGTTGTGTCCACATGGAGGTGTGTACACTGAACTGTTAGAATGAGTGTTTCCCTGTGGAGGTGTGCACACTGAACTGTTAGAATGATTGTGTCCACATGGAGGTGTGCACACTGAACTGTTAGAATGACTGTGTAGACATGGAGGTGTGCACACTGAACTGTTAGATTGAGTGTGTCCACATGGAGGTGTGCACACTGAACTGTTAGAATGAGTGTGTCCACATGGAGGTGTGCACACTGAAACTGTTAGAATGAGTGTGCCCACATGGAGGTGTGCACACTGAACTGTTAGAATGAGTGTGCCCACATGGAGGTGTGCACACTGATCTGTTAGAATGTCTGTGTCCACATGGAGGTGTACACACTGAACTGTTAGAATGAGTGTATCCCGGTGGAGGTGTGAACACTGAACTGTTAGAATGAGTGTGTCAACATGGAGGTATGCACACTGAACTGTTAGAATGAGTGTGTCCACATGGAGGTGTGCACCCTGAACTGTTAGAATGAGTGTGTCCACATGGAGGTGTGCACCCTGAACTGTTAGAATGAGTGTGCCCACATGGAGATGTGCACACTGAACTGTTAGAATGCGTATGCCCACATGGAGGTGTGCACACTGAACTGTTAGAATGAGTGTGTCCACATGGAGGTGTGCACACTGAACTGTTAGAATTAGTGTGTCCACATGGAGGTGTGCACACTGATCTGTTAGAATGATTGTGCCCACATGGAGGTGTGAACACTGAACTGTTAGAATGAGTGTGTTCCTTTGGAGGTGTGCACACTGAAATGTTACAATGAGTGTGTCCATATGGAGGTGTGCACACCGAAGTGTTAGAATTTGTATACATGGAGGTGTGCACACTGAACTGTTAGAATGAGTGTGTCCCTGTGGAGGTGTGCACACTGAACTGTTAGAAAGAGTATGCCCACATGTAGGTGTGCACACTGAACTGTTAGAATGATTGTGTCCACATGCAGGTGTGCACACTGAACTGTTAGAATGAGTGTGTCCCTTTGGAGGTGTGCACACTGAAATGTTAGAATGATTGTGTCCACATGGAGGTGTGCACACTGCACTGTTAGAATGAGTTTTTCCCTGTGGAGGTGTGTACACTGAAATGTTAGAATGATTGTGTCCTCATGGAGTTGTGCACACTGAACTGTTAGAATGACTGTGTAGACATGGAGGTGTGCACACTGAACTGTTAGAATGAGTGTGCCCACATGGAGTTGTGCAAACTGAACTGTTAGAATGACTGTGTCCTCATGGAGTTGTGCACACTGAACTGTTAGAAAGAGTGTGTCCACATGGAGGTGTGCACACTGAACTGTTAGAATGAGTGTGTCCACATGGAGGTGTGCACACTGAACTCTTAGAATGTGTATGTCCACATGGAGGTGTGCACACTGAACTGTTAGAATGAGTGTGCCCACATGGAGGTGTGCATACTGAACTGTTAGAATGAGTGTGCCCACATGGAGTTGTGCACACAGAAATGTTAGAATGATTGTGTCCACATGGAGGTGTGCACACTGAACTGTTAGAATGAGTGTGCCCACATGGAGGTGTGCACACTGAACTGTTAGAATGAGTGTGTGACCATGGAGGTGTGCACACTGAACTGTTAGAATGATTGTGTCCACATGGAGGTGTGCACACTGAACTGTTAGAATGACTGTGTAGACATGGAGGTGTGCACACTGAACTGTTAGATTGAGTGTGTCCACATGGAGGTGTGCACACTGAACTGTTAGAATGAGTGTGTCCACATGGAGGTGTGCACACTGAACTGTTAGAATGAGTGTGCCCACATGGAGGTGTGCACACTGAACTGTTAGAATGAGTGTGCCCACATGGAGGTGTGCACACTGATCTGTTAGAATGACTGTGTCCACATGGAGGTGTACACACTGAACTGTTAGAATGAGTGTATCCCGGTGGAGGTGTGAACACTGAACTGTTAGAATGAGTGTGTCCACATGGAGGTATGCACACTGAACTGTTAGAATGAGTGTGTCCACATGGAGGTGTGCACCCTGAACTGTTAGAATGAGTGTGTCCACATGGAGGTGTGCACCCTGAACTGTTAGAATGAGTGTGCCCACATGGAGATGTGCACACTGAACTGTTAGAATGCGTATGCCCACATGGAGGTGTGCACACTGAACTGTTAGAATGAGTGTGTCCACATGGAGGTGTGCACACTGAACTGTTAGAATTAGTGTGTTCCTTTGGAGGTGTGCACACTGAAATGTTACAATGAGTGTGTCCATATGGAGGTGTGCACACCGAAGTGTTAGAATTTGTATACATGGAGGTGTGCACACTGAACTGTTAGAATGAGTGTGTCCCTGTAGAGGTGTGCACACTGAACTGTTAGAAAGAGTATGCCCACATGTAGGTGTGCACACTGAACTGTTAGAATGATTGTGTGACCATGGAGGTGTGCACACTGAACTGTTAGAATGAGTGTGTCCACATGGAGGTGTGCACACTGAACTGTTAGAATGAGTGTGCCCACATGGAGGTGTGCACACTGAACTGTTAGAATGAGTGTGCCCACATGGAGGTGTGCACACTGAACTGTTAGAATGAGTGTGTCCACATGGAGGTGTGCACACTGAACTGTTAGAATGAGTGTATCCCGGTGGAGGTGTTCACACTGAACTGTTAGAATGAGTGTGTCCACATGGAGGTATGCACACTGAACTGTTAGAATGAGTGTGTCCACATGGAGGTGTGCACCCTGAACTGTTAGAATGAGTGTGTCCACATAGAGGTGTGCACCCTGAACTGTTAGAATGAGTGTGCCCACATGGAGGTGTGCACACTGAACTGTTAGAATGAGTATGCCCACATGGAGGTATGCACACTGAACTGTTAGAATGAGTGTGTCCACATGGAGTTGTGCACCCTGAACTGTTAGAATGATTATGTCCACATGGAGGTGTGCACACTGAACTGTTAGAATGATTGTGTCCACATGGAGGTGTGCACACTGAACTGTTAGAATGACTGTGTAGACATGGAGGTGTGCACACTGAACTGTTAGATTGAGTGTGTCCACATGGAGGTGTGCACACTGAACTGTTAGAATGAGTGTGTCCACATGGAGGTGTGCACACTGAACTGTTAGAATGAGTGTGCCCACATGGAGGTGTGCACACTGAACTGTTAGAATGAGTGTGCCCACATGGAGGTGTGCACACTGATCTGTTAGAATGACTGTGTCCACATGGAGGTGTACACACTGAACTGTTAGAATGAGTGTATCCCGGTGGAGGTGTGAACACTGAACTGTTAGAATGAGTGTGTCCACATGGAGGTATGCACACTGAACTGTTAGAATGAGTGTGTCCACATGGAGGTGTGCACCCTGAACTGTTAGAATGAGTGTGTCCACATGGAGGTGTGCACCCTGAACTGTTAGAATGAGTGTGCCCACATGGAGATGTGCACACTGAACTGTTAGAATGCGTATGCCCACATGGAGGTGTGCACACTGAACTGTTAGAATGAGTGTGTCCACATGGAGGTGTGCACACTGAACTGTTAGAATTAGTGTGTTCCTTTGGAGGTGTGCACACTGAAATGTTACAATGAGTGTGTCCATATGGAGGTGTGCACACCGAAGTGTTAGAATTTGTATACATGGAGGTGTGCACACTGAACTGTTAGAATGAGTGTGTCCCTGTAGAGGTGTGCACACTGAACTGTTAGAAAGAGTATGCCCACATGTAGGTGTGCACACTGAACTGTTAGAATGATTGTGTGACCATGGAGGTGTGCACACTGAACTGTTAGAATGAGTGTGTCCACATGGAGGTGTGCACACTGAACTGTTAGAATGAGTGTGCCCACATGGAGGTGTGCACACTGAACTGTTAGAATGAGTGTGCCCACATGGAGGTGTGCACACTGAACTGTTAGAATGAGTGTGTCCACATGGAGGTGTGCACACTGAACTGTTAGAATGAGTGTATCCCGGTGGAGGTGTTCACACTGAACTGTTAGAATGAGTGTGTCCACATGGAGGTATGCACACTGAACTGTTAGAATGAGTGTGTCCACATGGAGGTGTGCACCCTGAACTGTTAGAATGAGTGTGTCCACATAGAGGTGTGCACCCTGAACTGTTAGAATGAGTGTGCCCACATGGAGGTGTGCACACTGAACTGTTAGAATGAGTATGCCCACATGGAGGTATGCACACTGAACTGTTAGAATGAGTGTGTCCACATGGAGTTGTGCACCCTGAACTGTTAGAATGATTATGTCCACATGGAGGTGTGCACACTGAACTGTTAGAATGAGTGTTATCCTGTGGAGGTGTGCACACTGAACTGTTAGAATGACTTTGTCCACATGCAGGTGTGCACACTGAACTGTTAGAATGAGTGTGTCCCTTTGGAGGTGTGCACACTGATATGTTAGAATGATTGTGTCCACATGGAGGTGTGCACACTGAACTGTTAGAATGAGTGTGTCCCTGTGGAGGTGTGCACACTGAAATGTTAGAATGAGTGTGCCCGCATGGAGGTGTGCACACTGAACTGTTAGAATGACTGTGTAGACATGGAGGTGTGCACACTGAACTGTTAGAATGAGTGTGCCCACATGGAGTTGTGCACACTGAACTGTTAAAATGAGTGTGTCCACATGGAGGTGTGCACACTGAACTGTTAGAATGAGTGTGTCCACATGGAGGTGTGCACACTGAACTGTTAGAATGAGTGTGCCCACATGGAGGTGTGCACACTGAACTGTTAGAATGAGTGTGTCCACATGGAGGTGTGCACACTGAACTGTTAGAATGAGTGTGTCCACATGGAGGTGTGCACACTGAACTGTTAGAATGAGTGTGCCCACATGGAGGTGTGCACACTGAACTGTTAGAATGAGTGTGCCCACATGGAGGTGTGCACACTGAACTGTTAGAATGAGTGTGTCCACATGGAGGTGTGCACACTGAACTGTTAGAATGAGTGTATCCCGGTGGAGGTGTGCACACTGAACTGTTAGAATGAGTGTGCCCACATGGAGGTGTGCACACTGAACTGTTAGAATGAGTGTGTCCACATGGAGGTGTGCACACTGAACTGTTAGAATGAGTGTGCCCACATGGAGGTGTGCACAATGAACTGTTAGAATGAGTGTGTCCACATGGATGTGTGCACACTGATCTGTTAGAATGAGTGTGCCCACATGGAGGTGTGCACACTGAACTGTTAGAATGATTGTGTCCACATGGAGGTGTGCACACTGAACTGTTAAAATGAGTGTGTCCCTCTGGAGGTGTGCACACTGAACTGTTAGAATGATTATGTCCACATGGAGGTGTGCACACTGAACTGTTAGAATGTGTCCACATGGAGGTGTGCACACTGAACTGTTAGAATGATTATGTCCACATGGAGGTGTGCACACTGAAATGTTAGAATGTGTCCACATGGAGGTGTGCACACTGAAGTGTTAGAATGATTGTGTCCACATGGAGGTGTGCACACTGAACTGTTAAAATGACTGTGCCCACATAGAGGTGTCCACACTGAACTGTTAGAATGAGTGTGTCGACATTGAGGTGTGCACACTGAACTGTTACAATGAGTGTATCCCTGTGGGGGTGTGCACACTGAACTGTTAGAATGAATGTGTCCACATGGAGGTGTGCACAATGAACTGTTAGAATGAATGTGTCCACATGGAGGTGTGCACACTGAACTGTTAGAATGAGTGTGCCCACATGGAGGTGTGCACGCTGAACTGTTAGAATGAGTATGCACACATTGAGGTGTGCACACTGAACTGTTAGAATGAGTGTGCCCACATGGAGGTGTGCACACTGAACTGTTAGAATGAGTGTGTCCCTGTGGAGGTGTGCACACTGAACTGTTAGAATGAGTGTGCCCACATGGTGGTGTGCACACTGAACTGTTAGAATGAGTGTGTCCCTGTGGTGGTGTGCACACTGAACTTTTAGAATGAGTGTGCCCACATGGAGGTGTGCACACTGAACTGTTAGAATGAGTGTGTCCACATGGAGGTGTGCACACTGACCTTTTAGAATGATTGTGCCCACATGGAGGTGTGCACACTGAACTGTTAGAATGATTGTACCCACATGGAGGTGTGCACACTGAACTGTTAGAATGAGTGTGTCCACATGGAGGTGTGCACACTGAACTCTTAGAATGAGTGTGTCCACATGGAAGTGTGCACACTGAACTGTTAGAATGAGTGTGCCCACATGGAGGTGTGCACACTGAACTGTTAGAATGAGTGTGTCCACATGAAGTGTGCACACTGAAATGTTAGAATGTGTCCACATGGAGGTGTGCACACTGAACTGTTAGAATGAGTGTGTCCACATGGAGGTGTGCACACTGAACTGTTAGAATGAGTGTGTCCACATGGAGGTGTGCACACTGAACTCTTAGAATGAGTGTGTCCACATGGAGGTGTGCACACTGAACTCTTAGAATGAGTGTGTTCACATGGCTGTGTGCACACTGAACTGTTAGAATGTGTCCTCATGGAGGTGTGCACACTGAACTGTTACAATGAGTGTGTCCACATGGAGGTGTGCACACTGAAATGTTAGAATGAGTGTGTCCTCATGGAGGTGTGCACTCTGAACTGATAGAATGATTGTGTCCACATGCAGGTGTGCACTCTGAACTGATAGAATGATTGTGTCCACATGCAGTTGTGCACAGTGAACTGTTAGAATGAGTGTGTCCACATGGAGGTGTGCACACTGAACTGTTAGAATGATTATGTCCACATGGAGGTGTGCACACTGAACTGTTAGAATGAGTGTGTCCCTGTGGAGGTGTGCACACTGAACTGTTAGAATGAGTGTGTCCACATGGAGGTATGCACACTGAACTGTAAGAATGAGTTTGCAAACCTGGAGGTGTGCACACTGAAATGTTAGAATGAGTGTGTCCACATGGAGGTGTGCACACTGAACTGTTAGAATGAGTGTGTCCACATGGAGGTGTGCACACTGAACTGTTAGAATGAGTGTGTCCACATGGAGGTGTGCACACTGAACTGTTAGAATGAGTGTGCCCACATGGAGGTGTGCACACTGAACTGTTAGAATGAGTGTGTCCACATGGAGGTGTGCACACTGAACTGTTAGAATGAGTGTGTCCACATGGAGGTGTGCACACTGAACTGTTAGAATGAGTGTGCCCACATGGAGGTGTGCACACTGAACTGTTAGAATGAGTGTGCCCACATGGAGGTGTGCACACTGAACTGTTAGAATGAGTGTGTCCACATGGAGGTGTGCACACTGAACTGTTAGAATGAGTGTATCCCGGTGGAGGTGTGCACACTGAACTGTTAGAATGAGTGTGCCCACATGGAGGTGTGCACACTGAACTGTTAGAATGAGTGTGTCCACATGGAGGTGTGCACACTGAACTGTTAGAATGAGTGTGCCCACATGGAGGTGTGCACAATGAACTGTTAGAATGAGTGTGCCCACATGGAGGTGTGCACAATGAACTATTAGAATGAGTGTGCCCACATGGAGGTGTGCACACTGAACTGTTAGAATGATTGTGTCCACATGGAGGTGTGCACACTGAACTGTTAAAATGAGTGTGTCCCTCTGGAGGTGTGCACACTGAACTGTTAGAATGATTATGTCCACATGGAGGTGTGCACACTGAACTGTTAGAATGTGTCCACATGGAGGTGTGCACACTGAACTGTTAGAATGATTATGTCCACATGGAGGTGTGCACACTGAAATGTTAGAATGTGTCCACATGGAGGTGTGCACACTGAAGTGTTAGAATGATTGTGTCCACATGGAGGTGTGCACACTGAACTGTTAAAATGACTGTGCCCACATAGAGGTGTCCACACTGAACTGTTAGAATGAGTGTGTCGACATTGAGGTGTGCACAATGAACTGTTACAATGAGTGTATCCCTGTGGGGGTGTGCACACTGAACTGTTAGAATGAGTGTGTCCACATGGAGGTGTGCACAATGAACTGTTAGAATGAATGTGTCCACATGGAGGTGTGCACACTGAACTGTTAGAATGAGTGTGCCCACATGGAGGTGTGCACGCTGAACTGTTAGAATGAGTATGCACACATTGAGGTGTGCACACTGAACTGTTAGAATGAGTGTGCCCACATGGAGGTGTGCACATTGAACTGTTAGAATGAGTGTGTCCACATGGAGGTGTGCACACTGAACTGTTAGAATGAGTGTGTCCACATGGAGGTGTGCCTACTGAACTGTTAGAATGAGTGTGTCCACATGGAGGTGTGCACACTGAACTGTTAGAATGGGTGTGCCCACAAGGAGGTCTGCACAATGAACTGTTAGAATGAGTGTGTCCACATGGAGGTGTGCACAATGAACTGTTAGAATGAGTGTGCCCACATGGAGGTGTGCACACTGAACTGTTAGAATGAGTGTGTCCACATGGAGGTGTGAACACTGAACTGTTAGAATGAGTGTGTCCACATGGAGGTGTGCACACTGAACTGTTAGAATGAGTGTGCCCACATGGAGGTGTGCACACTGAACTGTTAGAATGAGTGTGTCCACATGGAGGTGTGCACACTGAACTGTTAGAATGAGTGTATCCCTGTGGAGGTGTGCACACTGAACTGTTAGAATGAGTGTGCCCACATGGAGGTGTGCACACTGAAATGTTAGAATGAGTGTGTCCACATGGAGGTGTGCACACTGAACTGTTAGAATGAGTGTGCCCACATGGAGGTGTGCACAATGAACTGTTAGAATGAGTGTGTCCACATGGATGAGAGCAAACTGATATGTTAGAATGAGTGTGCCCACATGGAGGTGTGCACACTGAACTGTTAGAATGATTGTGTCCACATGGAGGTGTGCACACTGAACTGTTAGAATGAGTGTGTCCCTCTGGATGTGTGCACACTGAATTGTTAGAATGATTATGTCCACATGGAGGTGTGCACAGTGAACTGTTAGAATGAGTGTGTCCACATGGAGGTGTGCACACTGAACTGTTAGAATGGGTGTGCCCACATGGAGGTCTGCACAATGAACTGTTAGAATGAGTGTGTCCACATGGAGGTGTGCACCCTGAACTGTTAGAATGAGTGTGCCCACATGGAGGTGTGCACGCTGAACTGTTAGAATGAGTATGCCCACATGGAGGTATGCACACTGAACTGTTAGAATGAGTGTGTCCACATGGAGGTGTGCACCCTGAACTGTTAGAATGATTATGTCCACATGGAGGTTTGCACACTGAACTGTTAGAATGAGTGTGTTCCTGTGGAGGTGTGCACACTGAACTGTTAGAATGATTTTGTCCACATGCAGGTGTGCACACTGAACTGTTAGAATGAGTGTGTCCCTTTGGAGGTGTGCACACTGAAATGTTAGAATGATTGTGTCCACATGGAGGTGTGCACACTGAACTGTTAGAATGAGTGTGTCCCTGTGGAGGTGTGCACACTGAAATGTTAGAATGATTGTGTCCACATGGAGGGGTGCACACTGAACTGTTAGAATGACTGTGTAGACATGGAGGTGTGCACACTGAACTGTTAGAATGAGTGTATCCCTGTGGAGGTGTGCACACTGAACTGTTAGAATGAGTGTGCCCACATGGAGGTGTGCACACTGAAATGTTAGAATGAGTGTGTCCACATGGAGGTGTGCACACTGAACTGTTAGAATGAGTGTGCCCACATGGAGGTGTGCACAATGAACTGTTAGAATGAGTGTGTCCACATGGATGAGAGCAAACTGATATGTTAGAATGAGTGTGCCCACATGGAGTTGTGCACACTGAACTGTTAAAATGAGTGTGTCCACATGGAGGTGTGCACACTGAACTGTTAGAATGAGTGTGTCCACATGGAGGTGTGCACACTGAACTGTTAGAATGAGTGTGCCCACATGGAGGTGTGCACACTGAACAGTTAGAATGAGTGTTTGCACATGGAGGTGTGCACACTGAACTGTTAGAATGAGTGTGTCCACATGGAGGTGTGCAAACTGAACTGTTAGAATGAGTGTGCCCACATGGAGGTGTGCACACTGAACTGTTAGAATGAGTGTGCCCACATGGAGGTGTGCACACTGAACTGTTAGAATGAGTGTGTCCACATGGAGGTGTGCACACTGAACTGTTAGAATGAGTGTATCCCGGTGGAGGTGTGCACACTGAACTGTTAGAATGAGTGTGCCCACATGGAGGTGTGCACACTGAACTGTTAGAATGAGTGTGTCCACATGGAGGTGTGCACACTGAACTGTTAGAATGAGTGTGCCCACATGGAGGTGTGCACAATGAACTATTAGAATGAGTGTGTCCACATGGATATGTGCACACTGATCTGTTAGAATGAGTGTGCCCACATGGAGGTGTGCACACTGAACTGTTAGAATGATTGTGTCCACATGGAGGTGTGCACACTGAACTGTTAGAATGAGTGTGTCCCTCTGGAGGTGTGCACACTGAACTGTTAGAATGAATATGTCCACATGTAGGTGTGCACACTGAACTGTTAGAATGTGTCCACATGGAGGTGTGCACACTGAACTGTTAGAATGATTATGTCCACATGGAGGTGTGCACACTGAAATGTTAGAATGTGTCCACATGGAGGTGTGCACACTGAAGTGTTAGAATGATTGTGTCCACATGGAGGTGTGCACACTGAACTGTTAGAATGAGTGTGTCCCTCTGGAGGTGTGCACACTGAACTGTTAGAATGAATATGTCCACATGGAGGTGTGCACACTGAACTGTTAGAATGTGTCCACATGGAGGTGTGCACACTGAACTGTTAGAATGATTATGTCCACATGGAGGTGTGCACACTGAAATGTTAGAATGTGTCCACATGGAGGTGTGCACACTGAAGTGTTAGAATGATTGTGTCCACATGGAGGTGTGCACACTGAACTGTTAAAATGACTGTGCCCACATAGAGGTGTCCACACTGAACTGTTAGAATGAGTGTGTCCACATGGAGGTGTGCACACTGAACTGTTAGAATGAGTGTGCCCACATGGAGGTGTGCACGCTGAACTGTTAGAATGAGTGTGCCCACATGGAGGTGTGCACACTGAACTGTTAGAATGAGTGTGTCCCTGTGGAGGTTTGCACACTGAACTGTTAGAATGAGTGTGCCCACATGGAGGTGTGCACACTGAACTGTTAGAATGAGTGTGCCCACATGGAGGTGTGCACACTGAACTGTTAGAATGAGTGTGCCCACATGGAGGTGTGCACGCTGAACTGTTAGAATGAGTGTGCCCACATGGAGGTCTGCACACTGAAATGTTAGAATGAGTGTGTCCACATGGAGGAGTGCACACTGAACTGTTAGAATGAGTGTGCCCACATGGAGGTGTGCACAATGAACTGTTAAAATGAGTGTGTCCACATGGATGAGAGCAAACAGATATGTTAGAATGAGTTTGCCCACATGGAGGTGTGCACACTGAACTGTTAGAATGATTGTGTCCACATGGAGGTGTGCACACTGAACTGTTAGAATGAGTGTGTCCCTCTGGATGTGTGCACACTGAACTGTTAGAATGATTATGTCCACATGGAGGTGTGCACACTGAACTGTTAGAATGAGTGTGTCCACATGGAGGTGTGCACACTGAACTGTTAGAATGGGTGTGCCCACATGGAGGTCTGCACAATGAACTGTTAGAATGAGTGTGTCCACATGGAGGTGTGCACCCTGAACTGTTAGAATGAGTGTGCCTACATGGAGGTGTGCACGCTGAACTGTTAGAATGAGTATGCCCACATGGAGGTATGCACACTGAACTGTTAGAATGAGTGTGTCCACATGGAGGTGTGCACCCTGAACTGTTAGAATGATTATGTCCACATGGAGGTGTGCACACTGAACTGTTAGAATGAGTGTGTTCCTGTGGAGGTTGCACACTGAACTGTTAGAATGATTTTGTCCACATGCAGGTGTGCACACTGAACTGTTAGAATGAGTGTGTCCCATTGGAGGTGTGCACACTGAAATGTTAGAAGGATTGTGTCCACATGGAGGTGTGCACACTGAACTGTTAGAATGAGTGTGTCCCTGTGGAGGTGTGCACACTGAAATGTTAGAATGATTGTGTCCACATGGAGGGGTGCACACTGAACTGTTAGAATGACTGTGTAGACATGGAGGTGTGCACACTGAACTGTTAGAATGAGTGTTCCCACATGGAGTTGTGCACACTGAACTGTTAAAATGAGTGTGTCCACATGGAGGTGTGCACACTGAACTGTTAGAATGAGTGTGTCCACATGGAGGTGTGCACACTGAACTGTTAGAATGAGTGTGCCCACATGGAGGTGTGCACACTGAACAGTTAGAATGAGTGTGTGCACATGGAGGTGTGCACAATGAACTGTTAGAATGAGTGTGCCCACATGGAGGTGTGCATACTGAACTGTTAGAATGAGTGTGCCCACATGGAGGTGTGCACACTGAACTGTTAGAATGAGTGTGCCCACATGGAGGTGTGCACACTGAACTGTTAGAATGAGTGTGTCCACATGGAGGTGTGCACACTGAACTGTTAGAATGAGTGTATCCCGGTGGAGGTGTGCACACTGAACTGTTAGAATGAGTGTGCCCACATGGAGGTGTGCACACTGAACTGTTAGAATGAGTGTGTCCACATGGAGGTGTGCACACTGAACTGTTAGAATGAGTGTGCCCACATGGAGGTGTGCACAATGAACTATTAGAATGAGTGTGCCCACATGGAGGTGTGCACACTGAACTGTTAGAATGATTGTGTCCACATGGAGGTGTGCACACTGAACTGTTAGAATGAGTGTGTCCCTCTGGAGGTGTGCACACTGAACTGTTAGAATGATTATGTCCACATGGAGGTGTGCACACTGAACTGTTAGAATGTGTCCACATGGAGGTGTGCACACTGAACTGTTAGAATGATTATGTCCACATGGAGGTGTGCACACTGAAATGTTAGAATGTGTCCACATGGAGTTGTGCACACTGAAGTGTTAGAATGATTGTGTCCACATGGAGGTGTGCACACTGAACTGTTAAAATGACTGTGCCCACATAGAGGTGTCCACACTGAACTGTTAGAATGAGTGTGTCGACATTGAGGTGTGCACACTGAACTGTTACAATGAGTGTATCCCTGTGGAGGTGTGCACACTGAACTGTTAGAATGAGTGTGTCCACATGGAGGTGTGCACAATGAACTGTTAGAATGAATGTGTCCACATGGAGGTGTGCACACTGAACTGTTAGAATGAGTGTGCCCACATGGAGGTGTGCACGCTGAACTGTTAGAATGAGTGTGCCCACATGGAGGTGTGCACGCTGAACTGTTAGAATGAGTGTGCCCACATGGAGGTGTGCACACTGAACTGTTAGAATGAGTGTGTCCCTGTGGAGGTGTGCACACTGAACTGTTAGAATGAGTGTGCCCACATGGAGGTGTGCACACTGAACTGTTAGAATGAGTGTGTCCCTGTGGTGGTGTGCACACTGAACTTTTAGAATGAGTGTGCCCACATGGAGGTGTGCACACTGAACTGTTAGAATGAGTGTGTCCACATGGAGGTGTGCACTCTGACCTTTTAGAATGAGTGTGCCCACATGGAGGTGTGCACACTGAACTGTTAGAATGATTGTGCCCACATGGAGGTGTGCACACTGAACTGTTAGAATGAGTGTGTCCACATGGAGGTGTGCACACTGAACTCTTAGAATGAGTGTGTCCACATGGAAGTGTGCACACTGAACTGTTAGAATGAGTGTGCCCACATGGAGGTGTGCACACTGAACTGTTAGAATGAGTGTGTCCACATGGAGGTGTGCACACTGAACTGTTAGAATGTGTCCACATGGAGGTGTGCACACTGAACTGTTAGAATGAGTGTGTCCACATGGAGGTGTGCACACTGAACTGTTAGAATGAGTGTGCCCACATGGAGGTGTGCACACTGAACTGTTAGAATGAGTGTGTCCACATGGAGGTGTGCACACTGAACTGTTAGAATGAGTGTATCCCTGTGGAGGTGTGCACACTGAACTGTTAGAATGAGTGTGCCCACATGGAGGTGTGCACACTGAAATGTTAGAATGAGTGTGTCCACATGGAGGTGTGCACACTGAACTGTTAGAATGAGTGTGCCCACATGGAGGTGTGCACAATGAACTGTTAGAATGAGTGTGTCCACATGGATGAGAGCAAACTGATCTGTTAGAATGAGTGTGCCCACATGGAGGTGTGCACACTGAACTGTTAAAATGATTGTGTACCACATGGAGGTGTGCACACTGAACTGTTAGAATGAGTGTGTCCCTCTGGATGTGTGCACACTGAACTGTTAGAATGATTATGTCCACATGGAGGTGTGCACACTGAACTGTTAGAATGAGTGTGTCCACATGGAGGTGTGCACACTGAACTGTTAGAATGGGTGTGCCCACATGGAGGTCTGCACAATGAACTGTTAGAATGAGTGTGTCCACATGGAGGTGTGCACCCAGAACTGTTAGAATGAGTGTGCCCACATGGAGGTGTGCACGCTGAACTGTTAGAATGAGTATGCCCACATGGAGGTATGCACACTGAACTGTTAGAATGAGTGTGTCCCCATGGAGGTGTGCACCCTGAACTGTTAGAATGATTATGTCCACATGGAGGTGTGCACACTGAACTGTTAGAATGAGTGTGTCCACATGGAGGTGTGCACACTGAACTGTTAGAATGGGTGTGCCCACATGGAGGTCTGCACAATGAACTGTTAGAATGAGTGTGTCCACATGGAGGTGTGCACCCAGAACTGTTAGAATGAGTGTGCCCACATGGAGGTGTGCACGCTGAACTGTTAGAATGAGTATGCCCACATGGAGGTGTGCACACTGAACTGTTAGAATGAGTGTGTTCCTGTGGAGGTGTGCACACTGAACTGTTAGAATGATTTTGTCCACATGCAGGTGTGCACACTGAACTGTTAGAATGAGTGTGTCCACATGGAGGTGTGCACACTGAACTGTTAGAATGAGTGTGCCCACATGGAGGTGTGCACACTGAACTGTTAGAATGAGTGTGTCCACATGGAGGTGTGCACACTGAACTGTTAGAATGAGTGTATCCCTGTGGAGGTGTGCACACTGAACTGTTAGAATGAGTGTGCCCACATGGAGGTCTGCACACTGAAATGTTAGAATGAGTGTGTCCACATGGAGGAGTGCACACTGAACTGTTAGAATGAGTGTGCCCACATGGAGGTGTGCACAATGAACTGTTAAAATGAGTGTGTCCACATGGATGAGAGCAAACAGATATGTTAGAATGAGTGTGCCCACATGGAGGTGTGCACACTGAACTGTTAGAATGATTGTGTCCACATGGAGGTGTGCACACTGAACTGTTAGAATGAGTGTGTCCCTCTGGATGTGTGCACACTGAACTGTTAGAATGATTATGTCCACATGGAGGTGTGCACACTGAACTGTTAGAATGAGTGTGTCCACATGGAGGTGTGCACACTGAACTGTTAGAATGGGTGTGCCCACATGGAGGTCTGCACAATGAACTGTTAGAATGAGTGTGTCCACATGGAGGTGTGCACCCTGAACTGTTAGAATGAGTGTGCCCACATGTAGGTGTGCACGCTGAACTGTTAGAATGAGTATGCCCACATGGAGGTATGCACACTGAACTGTTAGAATGAGTGTGTCCACATGGAGGTGTGCACCCTGAACTGTTAGAATGATTATGTCCACATGGAGGTGTGCACACTGAACTGTTAGAATGAGTGTGTTCCTGTGGAGGTTGCACACTGAACTGTTAGAATGATTTTGTCCACATGCAGGTGTGCACACTGAACTGTTAGAATGAGTGTGTCCCTTTGGAGGTGTGCACACTGAAATGTTAGAATGATTGTGTCCACATGGAGGTGTGCACACTGAACTGTTAGAATGAGTGTGTCCCTGTGGAGGTGTGCACACTGAAATGTTAGAATGATTGTGTCCACATGGAGGGGTGCACACTGAACTGTTAGAATGACTGTGTAGACATGGAGGTGTGCACACTGAACTGTTAGAATGAGTGTGCCCACATGGAGTTGTGCACACTGAACTGTTAAAATGAGTGTGTCCACATGGAGGTGTGCACACTGAACTGTTAGAATGAGTGTGTCCACATGGAGGTGTGCACACTGAACTGTTAGAATGAGTGTGCCCACATGGAGGTGTGCACACTGAACAGTTAGAATGAGTGTGTGCACATGGAGGTGTGCACAATGAACTGTTAGAATGAGTGTGTCCACATGGAGGTGTGCACACTGAACTGTTAGAATGAGTGTGCCCACATGGAGGTGTGCACACTGAACTGTTAGAATGAGTGTGCCCACATGGAGGTGTGCACACTGAACTGTTAGAATGAGTGTGTCCACATGGAGGTGTGCACACTGAACTGTTAGAATGAGTGTATCCCGGTGGAGGTGTGCACACTGAACTGTTAGAATGAGTGTGCCCACATGGAGGTGTGCACACTGAACTGTTAGAATGAGTGTGTCCACATGGAGGTGTGCACACTGAACTGTTAGAATGAGTGTGCCCACATGGAGGTGTGCACAATGAACTATTAGAATGAGTGTTTCCACATGGATGTGTGCACACTGATCTGTTAGAATGAGTGTGCCCACATGGAGGTGTGCACACTGAACTGTTAGAATGATTGTGTCCACATGGAGGTGTGCACACTGAACTGTTAGAATGAGTGTGTCCCTCTGGAGGTGTGCACACTGAACTGTTAGAATGATTATGTCCACATGGAGGTGTGCACACTGAACTGTTAGAATGTGTCCACATGGAGGTGTGCACACTGAACTGTTAGAATGATTATGTCCACATGGAGGTGTGCACACTGAAATGTTAGAATGTGTCCACATGGAGTTGTGCACACTGAAGTGTTAGAATGATTGTGTCCACATGGAGGTGTGCACACTGAACTGTTAAAATGACTGTGCCCACATAGAGGTGTCCACACTGAACTGTTAGAATGAGTGTGTCGACATTGAGGTGTGCACACTGAACTGTTACAATGAGTGTATCCCTGTGGAGGTGTGCACACTGAACTGTTAGAATGAGTGTGTCCACATGGAGGTGTGCACAATGAACTGTTAGAATGAATGTGTCCACATGGAGGTGTGCACACTGAACTGTTAGAATGAGTGTGCCCACATGGAGGTGTGCACGCTGAACTGTTAGAATGAGTGTGCCCACATGGAGGTGTGCACGCTGAACTGTTAGAATGAGTGTGCCCACATGGAGGTGTGCACACTGAACTGTTAGAATGAGTGTGTCCCGGTGGAGGTGTGCACACTGAACAGTTAGAATGAGTGTGCCCACATGGAGGTGTGCACACTGAACTGTTAGAATGAGTGTGTCCCTGTGGTGGTGTGCACACTGAACTTTTAGAATGAGTGTGCCCACATGGAGGTGTGCACACTGAACTGTTAGAATGAGTGTGTCCACATGGAGGTGTGCACACTGACCTTTTAGAATGAGTGTGCCCACATGGAGGTGTGCACACTGAACTGTTAGAATGATTGTGCCCACATGGAGGTGTGCACACTGAACTGTTAGAATGAGTGTGTCCACATGGAGGTGTGCACACTGAACTCTTAGAATGAGTGTGTCCACATGGAAGTGTGCACACTGAACTGTTAGAATGAGTGTGCCCACATGGAGGTGTGCACACTGAACTGTTAGAATGAGTGTGTCCACATGGAGGTGTGCACACTGAACTGTTAGAATGTGTCCACATGGAGGTGTGCACACTGAACTGTTAGAATGAGTGTGTCCACATGGAGGTGTGCACACTGAACTGTTAGAATGAGTGTATCCCTGTGGAGGTGTGCACTGTGAACTGTTAGAATGAGTGTGTCCACATGGAGGTGTGCACACTGAACTGTTAGAATGAGTGTGTCCCTGTGGAGGTGTGCACACTGAACTGTTAGAATGAGTGGGCCCACATGGAGGTGTGCACACTGAACTGTTAGAATGAGTGTGCCCACATGGAGGTGTGCACACTGAACTGTTAGAATGAGTGTGCCCACATGGAGTTGTGCACACTGAACTGTTAGAATGACTGTGTCCACATGGAGGTGTGCACACTGAACTGTTAGAATGACTGTGTCCACATGGAGGGGTGCACACTGAACTGTTAGAATGAGTGTGTCCCTGTGGAGGTGTGCACACTGAACTGTTAGAATAAGTGTGTCCACATGGAGGTGTGCACACTGAACTGTTAGAATGTGTGTGTCCACATGGAGGTTTGCACACTGAAATGTTAGAATGAGTGTGCCCACATGGAGGTGTGCACACTGAACTGTTAGAATGAGTGTGTCCACATGGAGGTGTGCTCACTGAACTGTTGGAATGAGTGTGCCCACATGGAGGTGTGCACACTGAACTGTTAGAATGATTGTGTCCACATGGAGGTGTGCACACTTAACTGTTAGAATGACTGTGTTCACATGGAGGTGTGCACTTTGAACTGTTAGAATGAGTGTGTCCACATGGAGGTGTTCACACTGAACTGGTAGCATGAGTTTGTCCACATGGAGGTGTGCACACTGAACTGTTAGAATGAGTGTGTCCCTGTGGAGGTGTGCACACTGAACTGTTAGAATGAGTTTGTCCACATGGAGGTGTGCACACTGAACTGTTAGAATGAGTGTATCCCTGTGGAGGTGTGCACTGTGAACTGTTAGAATGAGTGTGTCCACATGGAGGTGTGCACACTGAACTGTTAGAATGAGTGTGTCCCTGTGGAGGTGTGCACACTGAACTGTTAGAATGAGTGGGCCCACATGGAGGTGTGCACACTGAACTGTTAGAATGAGTGTGCCCACATGGAGGTGTGCACACTGAACTGTTAGAATGAGTGTGCCCACATGGAGTTGTGCACACTGAACAGTTAGAATGAGTGTGTCCCTTTGGAGGTGTGCACACTGAAATGTTAGAATGATTGTGTCCACATGGAGGTGTGCACACTGAACTGTTAGAATGAGTGTGTCCCTGTGGAGGTGTGCACACTGAAATGTTAGAATGATTGTGTCAACATGGAGGTGTGCACACTGAACTGTTAGAATGACTGTGTAGACATGGAGGTGTGCACACTGAACTGTTAGAATGATTGTGCCTACATGGAGTTGTGCACACTGAACTGTTAGAATGACTGTGTCCTCATGGAGTTGTGGACACTGAACTGTTAGAATGAGTGCGTCCACATGGAGGTGTGCACACTGAACTGTTAGAATGAGTGTGTCCACATGGAGGTGTGCATACTGAACTGTTAGAATGTGTGTGTCCACATGGAGGTGTGCACACTGAACTGTTAGAATGAGTGTGTCCACATGGAGGTGTGCACACTGAACTGTTAGTATGAGTGTGTCCACATGGAGGTGTGCACACTGAACTGTTAGAATGAGTGTGCCCACATGGAGGTGTGCACACTGAACTGTTAGAATGAGTGTGCCCACATGGAGGTGTGCACACTGAACTGTTAGAATGAGTGTGTCCACATGGAGGTGTGCACACTGAACTCTTAGAATGAGTGTATCCCGGTGGAGGTGTGCCCACTGAACTGTTAGAATGAGTGTGTCCACATAAAGGTATGCACACTGAACTGTTAGAATGAGTGTGTCCACATGGAGGTGTGCAACCTGAACTGTTAGAATGAGTGTGTCCACATGGAGGTGTCCACCCTGAACTGTTAGAATGAGTGTGCCCACATGGAGGTGTGCACACTGAACTGTTAGAATGAGTATGCCCACATGGAGGTGTGCACACTGAACTGTTAGAATGATTGTGTCCACATGCAGGTGTGCACACTGAACTGTTAGAATTAGTGTGTCCCTCTGGAGGTGAGCACAATGAACTGTTAGAATGAGTGTGTCCACATGGAGGTGTGCACACTGAACTGTTAGAATGAGTGTGTCCACATGGAGGTGTGCACACTGAACTGTTAGAATGAGTGGGCCCACATGGAGGTGTGCACACTGAACTGTTAGAATGAGTGTGCCCACATGGAGGTGTGCACAATGAACTGTTAGAATGAGTGTGTCCACATGGAGGTGTGCACACTGAACTGTTAGAATGAGTGTGCCCCCATGGAGTTTTGCACACTGAACTGTTAGAATGAGTGTGTCCACATGGAGGTGTGCACACTGAACTGTTAGAATGAGTGTGTCCACATGGAGGTGTGCACAATGAACTGTTAGATTGAGTGTATCCCTGTGGAGGTGTGCACACTGAACTGTTAGAATGAGTGTGCCCACATGGAGGTGTGCACACTGAACTGTTAGAATGAGTGTGTCCACATGCAGGTGTGCACACTGAACTGTTAGAATGAGTGTGTCCCTTTGGAGGTTTTCTACACTGAAATGTTAGAATGATTGTGTCCACATGGAGGTGTGCACACTGTACTGTTAGAATGAGTGTGTCCCTGTGGAGGTGTGCACACTGAAATGTTAGAATGATTGTGTCCACATGGAGGTGTGCACACTGAACTGTGTGAATGACTGTGTAGACATGGAGTTGTGCACACTGAACTGTTAGAATGAGTGTGCCCACATGGAGTTGTGCACACTGAACTGTTAGAATGACTGTGTCCTCATGGAGTTGTGCACACTGAACTTTTAGAATGAGTGTGTCCACATGGAGGTGTGCACACTGAACTCTTAGAATGTGTGTGTCCACATGGAGGTGTGCACACTGAACTGTTAGAATGAGTGTGCCCACATGGAGGTGTGCACACTGAACTGTTAGAATGAGTGTGCCCACATGGAGTTGTGCACACTGAACTGTTAGATTGATTGTGTCCACATGGAGGTGTGCACACTGAACTGTTAGAATGAGTGTGCCAACATGAAGGTGTGCACACTGAACTGTTAGTAAGTGTGCCCACATGGAGGTTTACACTGAACTGTTAGAATGAGTGTGCCCACATGGAGTTGTGCACACTGAACTGTTAGAATGGGTGTATCCCTGTGGAGATGTGCACACTGAACTGTTAGAATGAGTGTGTCCACATGGAGGTGTGCACACTGAACTGTTAGAATGAGTGTGCCCACAGGGAGGTGTGCACACTGAACTGTAAGAATGAGTGTATCCCTGTGGAGGTGTGCACACTGAACTGTTAGAATGAGTGTGCCCACATGGAGGTGTGCACACTGAACTGTTAGAATGAGTGTGTCCATATGGAGGTGTGCACACTGAACTCTTAAAATGAGTGTGCCCACATGGAGGTGTGCACAATGAACTGTTAGAATGAGTGTGTCCACATGGAGGTGTGCACACTGAACTGTTAGAATGAGTGTGTCCACATAGAGGTGTGCACACTGAACTGTTAGAATGACTGTGTGCACATGGAGGTGTGCACACTGAACTGTTAGAATGAGTCTGCCCACATGGAGTTTTGCACACAGAACTGTTAGAATGATTGTGTTCACATGGAGATGTGCACACTGAACTGTTAGAATGACTGTGTCCACATGGAGGTGTGCACACTGAACTGTTAGAATGAGTGTGCCCAAACGAGGTGTGCACAATGAACTGTTAGAATGAGTGTGTCCACATGGAGGTGTGCACACTGAACTCTTAGAATGAGTGTGTCCACATGGAAGTGTGCACACAGAACTGTTGGAATTAGTGTGCCCACATGGAGGTGTGCACACTGAACTGTTAGAATGAGTCTGCCCACATGGAGGTGTGCACACTGAACTGTTAGAATGAGTGTGCCCACATGGAGGTGTGCACACTGAACTGTTAGAATGACTGTGTCCACATGAAGGTGTGCACACTGAACTGTTAGAATGACTGTGCCCACATGGAGGTGTGCACACTGAACTGTTAGAATGAGTGTGTCCACATGGAGGTGTGCACACTGAACTGTTAGAATGAGTGTGTCCACATGAAATTGTGCAGACTGAACTGTTAGAATGAGTGTGTCCCTGTGGATGTGTGCACACTGAACTGTTAGAATGAGTGTGTCCACATGGAGGTGTGCACACTGATCTGTTAGAATGAGTGTGTCCACATGGAGGTGTGCACACTGAAGTGTTAGAATGAGTGTATCCCTGTGGAGGTGTGCACACTGAACTGTTAGAATGAGTGTGTCCACATGGAGGTGTGCACACTGAACTGTTAGAATGAGTGTGTCCACATGGAGGTGTGCACACTGAACTGTTAGATTGAGTGTATCCCTGTGGAGGTGTGCACACTGAACTGTTAGAATGAGTGTGTCCACATGGAGGTGTGCACACTGAACTGTTAGAATGAGTGTGCCCATATGGAGGTGTGCACACTGAACTGTTAGAATGAGTGTGCCCACATGGAGTTTTGCACACAGAACTGTTAGAATGATTGTGTCCACATGGAGATGTGCACACTGAACTGTTAGAATGACTGTGTCCACATGTAGGTGTTCACACTGAACTGTTAGAATGAGTGTGCCCACATGGAGGTGTGCACACTGAACTATTAGAATGAGTGTGTCCACTTGGAAGTGTGCACACTGAACTGTTAGAATTAGTGTGCCCACATGGAGGTGTGCACACTGAACTGTTAGAATGAGGTTGCCCACATGGATGTGTGCACACTGAACTGTTAGAATGAGTGTGTCCACATGGAGGTGTGCACACTGAACTGTTAGAATGAGTGTGCCCACATGGAGGTGTGCACACTGAACTGTTAGAATGAGTGTGTCCACATGGAGGTGTGCACACTGAACTGTTAGAATGAGTGTGCCCACATGGAGGTGTGCACACTGAACTGTTAGAATGAGTATGCCCACATGCAGGTGTGCACACTGAACTGTTAGAATTAGTGTGTCCCTCTGGAGGTGAGCACACTGAACTGTGAGAATGATTATGTCCACATGGAGGTGTGCACACTGAACTGTTAGAATGAGTGTGTTCCTGTGGAGGTGTGCACACTGAAATGTTAGAATGAGTGTGTCCACATGGAGGTGTGCACACCAAAGTGTTAGAATTTGTCCACATGGAGGTGTGCACACTGAAGTGTTAGAATGAGTGTGCCAACATGGAGGTGTGCACACTGAACTGTTAGAATTAGTGTGCCCACATGGATGTGTACACTGAACTGTTAGAATGAGTGTGCCCACATGGAGTTGTTCACACTGAACTGTTAGAATGGGTGTATCCCTGTGGAGATGTGCACACTGAACTGTTAGAATGAGTGTGTCCACATGGAGGTGTGCACACTGAACTGTTAGAATGAGTGTGTCCACATGGAGTTGTGCACCCTGAACTGTTAGAATGAGTGTGTCCACATGGAGGTGTGCACACTTAACTGTTAGAATGAGTGTGTCCACATGGAGGTGTGCACACTGAACTGTAAAATGAGTGTGTCCCTGTGGAGGTGTGCACACTGAACTGTTAGAATGAGTGTGCCCACATGGAGGTGTGCACACTGAACTGTTAGAATGAGTGTGTCCACATGGAGGTGTGCACACTGAAATGTTAGATTGAGTGTATCCCTGTGGAGGTGTGCACACTGAACTTTTAGAATGAGTGTGCCCACAAGGAGGTGTGCACACTGAACTGTTAGAATGAGTGTGTACACGTGGAGGTGTGCACACTGAACTGTTAGAATGAGTGTGTACACATGGAGGTGTGCAACCTGAACTGTTAGAATGAGTGTGCCCACATGGAGTTGTGCACACTGAACTGTTAGAATGGGTGTATCCCTGTGGAGGTGTGCATACTGAACTTTTAGAATGAGTGTGTCCACATGGAGGTGTGCACACTGAACTGTTAGAATGAGTGTGTCCACATGGAAGTGTGCACACTGAACTGTTAGAAATAGTGTGCCCACATGGAGGTGTGCACTCTGAACAGTTAGAATGAGTGTATCCCTGTGGAGGTGTGCACACTGAACTGTTAGAATGAGTGTGCCCACATGGAGGTGTGCACACTCAAGTCTTAGAATGAGTGTGTCCACATGGAGGTGTGCACACTGAACTGTTAGATTGAGTGTGCCCACATGGAGTTGTGCACACTGAACTGTTAGAATGAGTGTGTCCACATGGAGGTGTGCACACTGAACTGTAAGAATGAGTGTGCCCACAAGAAGGTATGCACACTGAACTTGTAGAATGAGTGTGTCCACATGGAGGTGTGCACATTGAACTGTTAGAATGAGTGTGTCCACATGGAGGTGTGCACACTGATCTGTTAGAATGAGTGTGTCCACATGGAGGTGTGCACACTGAAGTGTTAGAATGAGTGTATCCCTGTGGAGGTGTGCACACTGAACTGTTAGAATGAGTGTGCCCACATGGAGGTGTGCACATTGAACTGTTAGAATGAGTGTGTCCACATGGAGGTATGCACACTGAACTGTTAGAATGAGTGTGCCCACATGGAGGTGTGCACACTGAACTGTTAGAATGAGTGTACCCACATGGAGTTGTGCACACTGAACTGTTAGAATGAGTGTGTCCACATGGAGGTGTGCACCCTGAACTGTTAGAATGAGTGTGTCCACATGGAAGTATGCACACTGAACTGTTAGAATGAGTGTGCCCATATGGAGGTGTGCACACTGAACTGTTAGAATGAGTGTGCCCACATGGAGTTTTGCACACAGAACTGTTAGAATGATTGTGTCCACATGGAGATGTGCACACTGAACTGTTAGAATGACTGTGTCCACATGTAGGTGTTCACACTGAACTGTTAGAATGAGTGTGCCCACATGGAGGTGTGCACACTGAACTCTTAGAATGAGTGTGTCCACTTGGAAGTGTGCACACTGAACTGTTAGAATTAGTGTGCCCACATGGAGGTGTGCACACTGAACTGTTAGAATGAGGTTGCCCACATGGATGTGTGCACACTGAACTGTTAGAATGAGTGTGTCCACATGGAGGTGTGCACACTGAACTGTTAGAAAGAGTATGCCCACATGGAGGTGTGTACACTGAACTGTTAGAATGATTGTGTCCACATGCAGGTGTGCACACTTAACTGTTAGAATGAGTGTGTCCCTTTGGAGGTGTGCACACTGAACAGTTAGAATGAGTGTGTACGTGTGGAGGTGTGCACACTGAACTGTTAGAATGACTGTGTAGACATGGAGGTGTGCACACTGAACTGTTAGATTGAGTGTGTCCACATGGAGGTGTGCACACTGAACTGTTAGAATGAGTGTGTCCACATGGAGGTGTGCACACTGAACTGTTAGAATGAGTGTGCCCACATGGAGTTGTGCACACTGAACTGTTAGAATGAGTGTGCCCACATGGAGGTGTGCACACTGATCTGTTAGAATGACTGTGTCCACATGTAGGTGTACACACTGAACTGTTAGAATGACTGTGTCCACATGTAGGTGTTCACACTGAACTGTTAGAATGAGTGTGCCCACATGGAGGTGTGCACACTGAACTCTTAGAATGAGTGTGTCCACATGGAAGTGTGCACACTGAACTGTTAGAATTAGTGTGCCCACATGGAGGTGTGCACACTGAACTGTTAGAATGAGGTTGCCCACATGGATGTGTGCACACTGAACTGTTAGAATGAGTGTGTCCACATGGAGGTGTGCACACTGAACTGTTAGAAAGAGTATGCCCACATGGAGGTGTGCACACTGAACTGTTAGAATGATTGTGTCCACATGCAGGTGTGCACACTTAACTGTTAGAATGAGTGTGTCCCTTTGGAGGTGTGCACACTGAAATGTTAGAATGGTTGTGTCCACATGGAGGTGTGTACACTGAACTGTTAGAATGAGTGTGTCCCTGTGGAGGTGTGCACACTGAACTGTTAGAATGATTGTGTCCACATGGAGGTGTGCACACTGAACTGTTAGAATGACTGTGTAGACATGGAGGTGTGCACACTGAACTGTTAGATTGAGTGTGTCCACATGGAGGTGTGCACACTGAACTGTTAGAATGAGTGTGCCAACATGAAGGTGTGCACACTGAACTGTTAGTGAGTGTGCCCACATTGAGGTTTACACTGAACTGTTAGAATGAGTGTGCCCACATGGAGTTGTGCACACTGAACTGTTAGAATGGGTGTATCCCTGTGGAGATGTGCACACTGAACTGTTAGAATGAGTGTGTCCACATGGAGGTGTGCACACTGAACTGTTAGAATGAGTGTGCCCACAGGGAGGTGTGCACACTGAACTGTAAGAATGAGTGTATCCCTGTGGAGGTGTGCACACTGAACTGTTAGAATGAGTGTGCCCACATGGAGGTGTGCACACTGAACTGTTAGAATGAGTGTGTCCATATGGAGGTGTGCACACTGAACTCTTAAAATGAGTGTGCCCACATGGAGGTGTGCACAATGAACTGTTAGAATGAGTGTGTCCACATGGAGGTGTGCACACTGAACTGTTAGAATGAGTGTGTCCACATAGAGGTGTGCACACTGAACTGTTAGAATGACTGTGTGCACATGGAGGTGTGCACACTGAACTGTTAGAATGAGTCTGCCCACATGGAGTTTTGCACACAGAACTGTTAGAATGATTGTGTTCACATGGAGATGTGCACACTGAACTGTTAGAATGACTGTGTCCACATGGAGGTGTGCACACTGAACTGTTAGAATGAGTGTGCCCAAACGAGGTGTGCACAATGAACTGTTAGAATGAGTGTGTCCACATGGAGGTGTGCACACTGAACTCTTAGAATGAGTGTGTCCACATGGAAGTGTGCACACAGAACTGTTGGAATTAGTGTGCCCACATGCAGGTGTGCACACTGAACTGTTAGAATGAGTCTGCCCACATGGAGGTGTGCACACTGAACTGTTAGAATGAGTGTGCCCACATGGAGGTGTGCACACTGAACTGTTAGAATGACTGTGTCCACATGAAGGTGTGCACACTGAACTGTTAGAATGACTGTGCCCACATGGAGGTGTGCACACTGAACTGTTAGAATGAGTGTGTCCACATGGAGGTGTGCACACTGAACTGTTAGAATGAGTGTGTCCACATGAAATTGTGCAGACTGAACTGTTAGAATGAGTGTGTCCCTGTGGATGTGTGCACACTGAACTGTTAGAATGAGTGTGTCCACATGGAGGTGTGCACACTGATCTGTTAGAATGAGTGTGTCCACATGGAGGTGTGCACACTGAAGTGTTAGAATGAGTGTATCCCTGTGGAGGTGTGCACACTGAACTGTTAGAATGAGTGTGTCCACATGGAGGTGTGCACACTGAACTGTTAGAATGAGTGTGTCCACATGGAGGTGTGCACACTGAACTGTTAGATTGAGTGTATCCCTGTGGAGGTGTGCACACTGAACTGTTAGAATGAGTGTGTCCACATGGAGGTGTGCACACTGAACTGTTAGAATGAGTGTGCCCATATGGAGGTGTGCACACTGAACTGTTAGAATGAGTGTGCCCACATGGAGTTTTGCACACAGAACTGTTAGAATGATTGTGTCCACATGGAGATGTGCACACTGAACTGTTAGAATGACTGTGTCCACATGTAGGTGTTCACACTGAACTGTTAGAATGAGTGTGCCCACATGGAGGTGTGCACACTGAACTATTAGAATGAGTGTGTCCACTTGGAAGTGTGCACACTGAACTGTTAGAATTAGTGTGCCCACATGGAGGTGTGCACACTGAACTGTTAGAATGAGGTTGCCCACATGGATGTGTGCACACTGAACTGTTAGAATGAGTGTGTCCACATGGAGGTGTGCACACTGAACTGTTAGAATGAGTGTGCCCACATGGAGGTGTGCACACTGAACTGTTAGAATGAGTGTGTCCACATGGAGGTGTGCACACTGAACTGTTAGAATGAGTGTGCCCACATGGAGGTGTGCACACTGAACTGTTAGAATGAGTATGCCCACATGCAGGTGTGCACACTGAACTGTTAGAATTAGTGTGTCCCTCTGGAGGTGAGCACACTGAACTGTGAGAATGATTATGTCCACATGGAGGTGTGCACACTGAACTGTTAGAATGAGTGTGTTCCTGTGGAGGTGTGCACACTGAAATGTTAGAATGAGTGTGTCCACATGGAGGTGTGCACACCAAAGTGTTAGAATTTGTCCACATGGAGGTGTGCACACTGAAGTGTTAGAATGAGTGTGCCAACATGGAGGTGTGCACACTGAACTGTTAGAATTAGTGTGCCCACATGGATGTGTACACTGAACTGTTAGAATGAGTGTGCCCACATGGAGTTGTTCACACTGAACTGTTAGAATGGGTGTATCCCTGTGGAGATGTGCACACTGAACTGTTAGAATGAGTGTGTCCACATGGAGGTGTGCACACTGAACTGTTAGAATGAGTGTGTCCACATGGAGTTGTGCACCCTGAACTGTTAGAATGAGTGTGTCCACATGGAGGTGTGCACACTTAACTGTTAGAATGAGTGTGTCCACATGGAGGTGTGCACACTGAACTGTAAAATGAGTGTGTCCCTGTGGAGGTGTGCACACTGAACTGTTAGAATGAGTGTGCCCACATGGAGGTGTGCACACTGAACTGTTAGAATGAGTGTGTCCACATGGAGGTGTGCACACTGAAATGTTAGATTGAGTGTATCCCTGTGGAGGTGTGCACACTGAACTGTTAGAATGAGTGTGCCCACAAGGAGGTGTGCACACTGAACTGTTAGAATGAGTGTGTACACGTGGAGGTGTGCACACTGAACTGTTAGAATGAGTGTGTACACATGGAGGTGTGCACACTGAACTGTTAGAATGAGTGTGCCCACATGGAGTTGTGCACACTGAACTGTTAGAATGGGTGTATCCCTGTGGAGGTGTGCATACTGAACTGTTAGAATGAGTGTGTCCACATGGAGGTGTGCACACTGAACTGTTAGAATGAGTGTGTCCACATGGAAGTGTGCACACTGAACTGTTAGAAATAGTGTGCCCACATGGAGGTGTGCACTCTGAACAGTTAGAATGAGTGTATCCCTGTGGAGGTGTGCACACTGAACTGTTAGAATGAGTGTGCCCACATGGAGGTGTGCACACTCAAGTCTTAGAATGAGTGTGTCCACATGGAGGTGTGCACACTGAACTGTTAGATTGAGTGTGCCCACATGGAGTTGTGCACACTGAACTGTTAGAATGAGTGTGTCCACATGGAGGTGTGCACACTGAACTGTAAGAATGAGTGTGCCCACAAGAAGGTATGCACACTGAACTTGTAGAATGAGTGTGTCCACATGGAGGTGTGCACATTGAACTGTTAGAATGAGTGTGTCCACATGGAGGTGTGCACACTGAACTGTTAGAATGAGTGTGCCCACATGGAGGTGTGCACACTGAACTGTTAGAATGAGTGTGTCCACATGAAATTGTGCACACTGAACTGTTAGAATGAGTGTGCCCACATGGAGGTGTGCACACTGAACTGTTAGAATGAGTGTGTCCACATGGAGGTGTGCACACTGATCTGTTAGAATGAGTGTGTCCACATGGAGGTGTGCACACTGAAGTGTTAGAATGAGTGTATCCCTGTGGAGGTGTGCACACTGAACTGTTAGAATGAGTGTGCCCACATGGAGGTGTGCACATTGAACTGTTAGAATGAGTGTGTCCACATGGAGGTATGCACACTGAACTGTTAGAATGAGTGTGCCCACATGGAGGTGTGCACACTGAACTGTTAGAATGAGTGTACCCACATGGAGTTGTGCACACTGAACTGTTAGAATGAGTGTGTCCACATGGAGGTGTGCACCCTGAACTGTTAGAATGAGTGTGTCCACATGGAAGTATGCACACTGAACTGTTAGAATGAGTGTGCCCACATGGAGTTTTGCACACAGAACTGTTAGAATGATTGTGTCCACATGGAGATGTGCACACTGAACTGTTAGAATGACTGTGTCCACATATAGGTGTTCACACTGAACTGTTAGAATGAGTGTGCCCACATGGAGGTGTGCACACTGAACTCTTAGAATGAGTGTGTCCACTTGGAAGTGTGCACACTGAACTGTTAGAATTAGTGTGCCCACATGGAGGTGTGCACACTGAACTGTTAGAATGAGGTTGCCCACATGGATGTGAGCACACTGAACTGTTAGAATGAGTGTGTCCACATGGAGGTGTGTACACTGAACTGTTAGAATGAGTGTGTCCCTGTGGAGGTGTGCACACTGAACTGTTAGAATGATTGTGTCCACATGGAGGTGTGCACACTGAACTGTTAGAATGACTGTGTAGACATGGAGGTGTGCACACTGAACTGTTAGATTGAGTGTGTCCACATGGAGGTGTGCACACTGAACTGTTAGAATGAGTGTGTCCACATGGAGGTGTGCACACTGAACTGTTAGAATGAGTGTGCCCACATGGAGGTGTGCACACTGAACTGTTAGAATGAGTGTGCCCACATGGAGGTGTGCACACTGATCTGTTAGAATGTCTGTGTCCACATGGAGGTGTACACACTGAACTGTTAGAATGAGTGTATCCCGGTGGAGGTGTGAACACTGAACTGTTAGAATGAGTGTGTCCACATGGAGGTATGCACACTGAACTGTTAGAATGAGTGTGTCCACATGGAGGAGTGCACCCTGAACTGTTAGAATGAGTGTGTCCACATGGAGGTGTGCACACTGAAATGTTAGATTGAGTGTATCCCTGTGGAGGTGTGCACACTGAACTGTTAGAATGAGTGTGCCCACAAGGAGGTGTGCACACTGAACTGTTAGAATGAGTGTGTACACGTGGAGGTGTGCACACTGAACTGTTAGAATGAGTGTGTACACATGGAGGTGTGCACACTGAACTGTTAGAATGAGTGTGCCCACATGGAGTTGTGCACACTGAACTGTTAGAATGGGTGTATCCCTGTGGAGGTGTGCATACTGAACTGTTAGAATGAGTGTGTCCACATGGAGGTGTGCACACTGAACTGTTAGAATGAGTGTGTCCACATGGAAGTGTGCACACTGAACTGTTAGAAATAGTGTGCCCACATGGAGGTGTGCACTCTGAACAGTTAGAATGAGTGTATCCCTGTGGAGGTGTGCACACTGAACTGTTAGAATGAGTGTGCCCACATGGAGGTGTGCACACTCAAGTCTTAGAATGAGTGTGTCCACATGGAGGTGTGCACACTGAACTGTTAGATTGAGTGTGCCCACATGGAGTTGTGCACACTGAACTGTTAGAATGAGTGTGTCCACATGGAGGTGTGCACACTGAACTGTAAGAATGAGTGTGCCCACAAGAAGGTATGCACACTGAACTTGTAGAATGAGTGTGTCCACATGGAGGTGTGCACATTGAACTGTTAGAATGAGTGTGTCCACATGGAGGTGTGCACACTGAACTGTTAGAATGAGTGTGCCCACATGGAGGTGTGCACACTGAACTGTTAGAATGAGTGTGTCCACATGAAATTGTGCACACTGAACTGTTAGAATGAGTGTGCCCACATGGAGGTGTGCACACTGAACTGTTAGAATGAGTGTGTCCACATGGAGGTGTGCACACTGATCTGTTAGAATGAGTGTGTCCACATGGAGGTGTGCACACTGAAGTGTTAGAATGAGTGTATCCCTGTGGAGGTGTGCACACTGAACTGTTAGAATGAGTGTGCCCACATGGAGGTGTGCACATTGAACTGTTAGAATGAGTGTGTCCACATGGAGGTATGCACACTGAACTGTTAGAATGAGTGTGCCCACATGGAGGTGTGCACACTGAACTGTTAGAATGAGTGTACCCACATGGAGTTGTGCACACTGAACTGTTAGAATGAGTGTGTCCACATGGAGGTGTGCACCCTGAACTGTTAGAATGAGTGTGTCCACATGGAAGTATGCACACTGAACTGTTAGAATGAGTGTGCCCACATGGAGTTTTGCACACAGAACTGTTAGAATGATTGTGTCCACATGGAGATGTGCACACTGAACTGTTAGAATGACTGTGTCCACATGTAGGTGTTCACACTGAACTGTTAGAATGAGTGTGCCCACATGGAGGTGTGCACACTGAACTCTTAGAATGAGTGTGTCCACTTGGAAGTGTGCACACTGAACTGTTAGAATTAGTGTGCCCACATGGAGGTGTGCACACTGAACTGTTAGAATGAGGTTGCCCACATGGATGTGTGCACACTGAACTGTTAGAATGAGTGTGTCCACATGGAGGTGTGTACACTGAACTGTTAGAATGAGTGTGTCCCTGTGGAGGTGTGCACACTGAACTGTTAGAATGATTGTGTCCACATGGAGGTGTGCACACTGAACTGTTAGAATGACTGTGTAGACATGGAGGTGTGCACACTGAACTGTTAGATTGAGTGTGTCCACATGGAGGTGTGCACACTGAACTGTTAGAATGAGTGTGTCCACATGGAGGTGTGCACACTGAACTGTTAGAATGAGTGTGCCCACATGGAGGTGTGCACACTGAACTGTTAGAATGAGTGTGCCCACATGGAGGTGTGCACACTGATCTGTTAGAATGTCTGTGTCCACATGGAGGTGTACACACTGAACTGTTAGAATGAGTGTATCCCGGTGGAGGTGTGAACACTGAACTGTTAGAATGAGTGTGTCCACATGGAGGTATGCACACTGAACTGTTAGAATGAGTGTGTCCACATGGAGGAGTGCACCCTGAACTGTTAGAATGAGTGTGTCCACATGGAGGTGTGCACCCTGAACTGTTAGAATGAGTGTGCCCACATGGAGATGTGCACACTGAACTGTTAGAATGCGTATGCCCACATGGAGGTGTGCACACTGAACTGTTAGAATGAGTGTGTCCACATGGAGGTGTGCACACTGAACTGTTAGAATTAGTGTGTCCACATGGAGGTGTGCACACTGATCTGTTAGAATGATTGTGCCCACATGGAGGTGTGAACACTGAACTGTTAGAATGAGTGTGTTCCTTTGGAGGTGTGCACACTGAAATGTTACAATGAGTGTGTCCATATGGAGGTGTGCACACCGAAGTGTTAGAATTTGTATACATGGAGGTGTGCACACTGAACTGTTAGAATGAGTGTGTCCCTGTGGAGGTGTGCACACTGAACTGTTAGAAAGAGTATGCCCACATGTAGGTGTGCACACTGAACTGTTAGAATGATTGTGTCCACATGCAGGTGTGCACACTGAACTGTTAGAATGAGTGTGTCCCTTTGGAGGTGTGCACACTGAAATGTTAGAATGATTGTGTCCACATGGAGGTGTGCACACTGCACTGTTAGAATGAGTTTTTCCCTGTGGAGGTGTGTACACTGAAATGTTAGTATGATTGTGTCCTCATGGAGTTGTGCACACTGAACTGTTAGAATGACTGTGTAGACATGGAGGTGTGCACACTGAACTGTTAGAATGAGTGTGCCCACATGGAGTTGTGCAAACTGAACTGTTAGAATGACTGTGTCCTCATGGAGTTGTGCACACTGAACTGTTAGAAAGAGTGTGTCCACATGGAGGTGTGCACACTGAACTGTTAGAATGAGTGTGTCCACATGGAGGTGTGCACACTGAACTCTTAGAATGTGTGTGTCCACATGGAGGTGTGCACACTGAACTGTTAGAATGAGTGTGCCCACATGGAGGTGTGCATACTGAACTGTTAGAATGAGTGTGCCCACATGGAGTTGTGCACACAGAAATGTTAGAATGATTGTGTCCACATGGAGGTGTGCACACTGAACTGTTAGAATGAGTGTGCCCACATGGAGGTGTGCTCACTGAACTGTTAGAATGAGTGTGTGACCATGGAGGTGTGCACACTGAACTGTTAGAATGATTGTGTCCACATGGAGGTGTGCACACTGATCTGTTAGAATGACTGTGTAGACATGGAGGTGTGCACACTGAACTGTTAGATTGAGTGTGTCCACATGGAGGTGTGCACACTGAACTGTTAGAATGAGTGTGTCCACATGGAGGTGTGCACACTGAACTGTTAGAATGAGTGTGCCCACATGGAGGTGTGCACACTGAACTGTTAGAATGAGTGTGCCCACATGGAGGTGTGCACACTGATCTGTTAGAATGACTGTGTCCACATGGAGGTGTACACACTGAACTGTTAGAATGAGTGTATCCTGGTGGAGGTGTGAACACTGAACTGTTAGAATGAGTGTGTCCACATGGAGGTATGCACACTGAACTGTTAGAATGAGTGTGTCCACATGGAGGTGTGCACCCTGAACTGTTAGAATGAGTGTGTCCACATGGAGGTGTGCACCCTGAACTGTTAGAATGAGTGTGCCCACATGGAGATGTGCACACTGAACTGTTAGAATGCGTATGCCCACATGGAGGTGTGCACACTGAACTGTTAGAATGAGTGTGTCCACATGGAGGTGTGCACACTGAACTGTTAGAATTAGTGTGTCCACATGGAGGTGTGCACACTGATCTGTTAGAATGATTGTGCCCACATGGAGGTGTGAACACTGAACTGTTAGAATGAGTGTGTTCCTTTGGAGGTGTGCACACTGAAATGTTACAATGAGTGTGTCCATATGGAGGTGTGCACACCGAAGTGTTAGAATTTGTATACATGGAGGTGTGCACACTGAACTGTTAGAATGAGTGTGTCCCTGTAGAGGTGTGCACACTGAACTGTTAGAAAGAGTATGCCCACATGTAGGTGTGCACACTGAACTGTTAGAATGATTGTGTCCACATGCAGGTGTGCACACTGAACTGTTAGAATGAGTGTGTCCCTTTGGAGGTGTGCACACTGAAATGTTAGAATGATTGTGTCCACATGGAGGTGTGCACACTGCACTGTTAGAATGAGTTTTTCCCTGTGGAGGTGTGTACACTGAAATGTTAGAATGATTGTGTCCTCATGGAGTTGTGCACACTGAACTGTTAGAATGACTGTGTAGACATGGAGGTGTGCACACTGAACTGTTAGAATGAGTGTGCCCACATGGAGTTGTGCAAACTGAACTGTTAGAATGACTGTGTCCTCATGGAGTTGTGCACACTGAACTGTTAGAAAGAGTGTGTCCACATGGAGGTGTGCACACTGAACTGTTAGAATGAGTGTGTCCACATGGAGGTGTGCACACTGAACTCTTAGAATGTGTGTGTCCACATGGAGGTGTGCACACTGAACTGTTAGAATGAGTGTGCCCACATGGAGGTGTGCATACTGAACTGTTAGAATGAGTGTGCCCACATGGAGTTGTGCACACAGAAATGTTAGAATGATTGTGTCCACATGGAGGTGTGCACACTGAACTGTTAGAATGAGTGTGCCCACATGGAGGTGTGCACACTGAACTGTTAGAATGAGTGTGTGACCATGGAGGTGTGCACACTGAACTGTTAGAATGAGTGTGTCCACATGGAGGTGTGCACACTGAACTGTTAGAATGAGTGTGCCCACATGGAGGTGTGCACACTGAACTGTTAGAATGAGTGTGCCCACATGGAGGTGTGCACACTGAACTGTTAGAATGAGTGTGTCCACATGGAGGTGTGCACACTGAACTGTTAGAATGAGTGTATCCCGGTGGAGGTGTTCACACTGAACTGTTAGAATGAGTGTGTCCACATGGAGGTATGCACACTGAACTGTTAGAATGAGTGTGTCCACATGGAGGTGTGCACCCTGAACTGTTAGAATGAGTGTGTCCACATAGAGGTGTGCACCCTGAACTGTTAGAATGAGTGTGCCCACATGGAGGTGTGCACACTGAACTGTTAGAATGAGTATGCCCACATGGAGGTATGCACACTGAACTGTTAGAATGAGTGTGTCCACATGGAGGTGTGCACCCTGAACTGTTAGAATGATTATGTCCACATGGAGGTGTGCACACTGAACTGTTAGAATGAGTGTTATCCTGTGGAGGTGTGCACACTGAACTGTTAGAATGAATTTGTCCACATGCAGGTGTGCACACTGAACTGTTAGAATGAGTGTGTCCCTTTGGAGGTGTGCACACTGATATGTTAGAATGATTGTGTCCACATGGAGGTGTGCACACTGAACTGTTAGAATGAGTGTGTCCCTGTGGAGGTGTGCACACTGAAATGTTAGAATGAGTGTGCCCGCATGGAGGTGTGCACACTGAACTGTTAGAATGACTGTGTAGACATGGAGGTGTGCACACTGAACTGTTAGAATGAGTGTGCCCACATGGAGTTGTGCACACTGAACTGTTAAAATGAGTGTGTCCACATGGAGGTGTGCACACTGAACTGTTAGAATGAGTGTGTCCACATGGAGGTGTGCACACTGAACTGTTAGAATGAGTGTGCCCACATGGAGGTGTGCACACTGAACTGTTAGAATGAGTGTGTCCACATGGAGGTGTGCACACTGAACTGTTAGAATGAGTGTGTCCACATGGAGGTGTGCACACTGAACTGTTAGAATGAGTGTGCCCACATGGAGGTGTGCACACTGAACTGTTAGAATGAGTGTGCCCACATGGAGGTGTGCACACTGAACTGTTAGAATGAGTGTGTCCACATGGAGGTGTGCACAATGAACTGTTAGAATGAGTGTATCCCGGTGGAGGTGTGCACACTGAACTGTTAGAATGAGTGTGCCCACATGGAGGTGTGCACACTGAACTGTTAGAATGAGTGTGTCCACATGGAGGTGTGCACACTGAACTGTTAGAATGAGTGTGCCCACATGGAGGTGTGCACAATGAACTGTTAGAATGAGTGTGTCCACATGGATGTGTGCACACTGATCTGTTAGAATGAGTGTGCCCACATGGAGGTGTGCACACTGAACTGTTAGAATGATTGTGTCCACATGGAGGTGTGCACACTGAACTGTTAAAATGAGTGTGTCCCTCTGGAGGTGTGCACACTGAACTGTTAGAATGATTATGTCCACATGGAGGTGTGCACACTGAACTGTTAGAATGTGTCCACATGGAGGTGTGCACACTGAACTGTTAGAATGATTATGTCCACATGGAGGTGTGCACACTGAAATGTTAGAATGTGTCCACATGGAGGTGTGCACACTGAAGTGTTAGAATGATTGTGTCCACATGGAGGTGTGCACACTGAACTGTTAAAATGACTGTGCCCACATAGAGGTGTCCACACTGAACTGTTAGAATGAGTGTGTCGACATTGAGGTGTGCACACTGAACTGTTACAATGAGTGTATCCCTGTGGGGGTGTGCACACTGAACTGTTAGAATGAGTGTGTCCACATGGAGGTGTGCACGCTGAACTGTTAGAATGAGTATGCACACATTGAGGTGTGCACACTGAACTGTTAGAATGAGTGTGCCCACATGGAGGTGTGCACACTGAACTGTTAGAATGAGTGTGTCCCTGTGGAGGTGTGCACACTGAACTGTTAGAATGAGTGTGCCCACATGGTGGTGTGCACACTGAACTGTTAGAATGAGTGTGTCCCTGTGGTGGTGTGCACACTGAACTTTTAGAATGAGTGTGCCCACATGGAGGTGTGCACACTGAACTGTTAGAATGAGTGTGTCCACATGGAGGTGTGCACACTGACCTTTTAGAATGATTGTGCCCACATGGAGGTGTGCACACTGAACTGTTAGAATGATTGTACCCACATGGAGGTGTGCACACTGAACTGTTAGAATGAGTGTGTCCACATGGAGGTGTGCACACTGAACTCTTAGAATGAGTGTGTCCACATGGAAGTGTGCACACTGAACTGTTAGAATGAGTGTGCCCACATGGAGGTGTGCACACTGAACTGTTAGAATGAGTGTGTCCACATGAAGTGTGCACACTGAACTGTTAGAATGTGTCCACATGGAGGTTTGCACACTGAACTGTTAGAATGAGTGTGCCCACATGGAGGTGAGAACACTGAACTGTTAGAATGAGTGTGTCCACATGGAGGTGTGCACACTGAACTCTTAGAATGAGTGTGTCCACATGGAGGTGTGCACACTGAACTCTTAGAATGAGTGTGTTCACATGGCTGTGTGCACACTGAACTGTTAGAATGTGTCCTCATGGAGGTGTGCACACTGAACTGTTACAATGAGTGTGTCCACATGGAGGTGTGCACACTGAAATGTTAGAATGAGTGTGTCCTCATGGAGGTGTGCACTCTGAACTGATAGAATGATTGTGTCCACATGCAGGTGTGCACTCTGAACTGATAGAATGATTGTGTCCACATGCAGTTGTGCACAGTGAACTGTTAGAATGAGTGTGTCCACATGGAGGTGTGCACACTGAACTGTTAGAATGATTATGTCCACATGGAGGTGTGCACACTGAACTGTTAGAATGAGTGTGTCCCTGTGGAGGTGTGCACACTGAACTGTTAGAATGAGTGTGTCCACATGGAGGTATGCACACTGAACTGTAAGAATGAGTTTGCAAACCTGGAGGTGTGCACACTGAAATGTTAGAATGAGTGTGTCCACATGGAGGTGTGCACACTGAACTGTTAGAATGAGTGTGTCCACATGGAGGTGTGCACACTGAACTGTTAGAATGAGTGTGTCCACATGGAGGTGTGCACACTGAACTGTTAGAATGAGTGTGTCCACATGGAGGTGTGCACACTGAACTGTTAGAATGAGTGTGTCCACATGGAGGTGTGCTCACTGAACTGTTAGAATGAGTGTGTCCACATGGAGGTGTGCACACTGAACTGTTAGAATGGGTGTGCCCACAAGGAGGTCTGCACAATGAACTGTTAGAATGAGTGTGTCCACATGGAGGTGTGCACAATGAACTGTTAGAATGAGTGTGCCCACATGGATGTGTGCACACTGAACTGTTAGAATGAGTGTGTCCACATGGAGGTGTGCACACTGAACTGTTAGAATGAGTGTGTCCACATGGAGGTGTGCACACTGAACTGTTAGAATGAGTGTGCCCACATGGAGGTGTGCACACTGAACTGTTAGAATGAGTGTGTCCACATGGAGGTGTGCACACTGAACTGTTAGAATGAGTGTATCCCTGTGGAGGTGTGCACACTGAACTGTTAGAATGAGTGTGCCCACATGGAGGTGTGCACACTGAAATGTTAGAATGAGTGTGTCCACATGGAGGTGTGCACACTGAACTGTTAGAATGAGTGTGCCCACATGGAGGTGTGCACAATGAACTGTTAGAATGAGTGTGTCCACATGGATGAGAGCAAACTGATATGTTAGAATGAGTGTGCCCACATGGAGGTGTGCACACTGAACTGTTAGAATGATTGTGTCCACATGGAGGTGTGCACACTGAACTGTTAGAATGAGTGTGTCCCTCTGGATGTGTGCACACTGAATTGTTAGAATGATTATGTCCACATGGAGGTGTGCACAGTGAACTGTTAGAATGAGTGTGTCCACATGGAGGTGTGCACACTGAACTGTTAGAATGGGTGTGCCCACATGGAGGTCTGCACAATGAACTGTTAGAATGAGTGTGTCCACATGGAGGTGTGCACCCTGAACTGTTAGAATGAGTGTGCCCACATGGAGGTGTGCACGCTGAACTGTTAGAATGAGTATGCCCACATGGAGGTATGCACACTGAACTGTTAGAATGAGTGTGTCCACATGGAGGTGTGCACCCTGAACTGTTAGAATGATTATGTCCACATGGAGGTTTGCACACTGAACTGTTAGAATGAGTGTGTTCCTGTGGAGGTGTGCACACTGAACTGTTAGAATGATTTTGTCCACATGCAGGTGTGCACACTGAACTGTTAGAATGAGTGTGTCCCTTTGGAGGTGTGCACACTGAAATGTTAGAATGATTGTGTCCACATGGAGGTGTGCACACTGAACTGTTAGAATGAGTGTGTCCCTGTGGAGGTGTGCACACTGAAATGTTAGAATGATTGTGTCCACATGGAGGGGTGCACACTGAACTGTTAGAATGACTGTGTAGACATGGAGGTGTGCACACTGAACTGTTAGAATGAGTGTATCCCTGTGGAGGTGTGCACACTGAACTGTTAGAATGAGTGTGCCCACATGGAGGTGTGCACACTGAAATGTTAGAATGAGTGTGTCCACATGGAGGTGTGCACACTGAACTGTTAGAATGAGTGTGCCCACATGGAGGTGTGCACAATGAACTGTTAGAATGAGTGTGTCCACATGGATGAGAGCAAACTGATATGTTAGAATGAGTGTGCCCACATGGAGTTGTGCACAATGAACTGTTAAAATGAGTGTGTCCACATGGAGGTGTGCACACTGAACTGTTAGAATGAGTGTGTCCACATGGAGGTGTGCACACTGAACTGTTAGAATGAGTGTGCCCACATGGAGGTGTGCACACTGAACAGTTAGAATGAGTGTTTGCACATGGAGGTGTGCACACTGAACTGTTAGAATGAGTGTGTCCACATGGAGGTGTGCAAACTGAACTGTTAGAATGAGTGTGCCCACATGGAGGTGTGCACACTGAACTGTTAGAATGAGTGTGCCCACATGGAGGTGTGCACACTGAACTGTTAGAATGAGTGTGTCCACATGGAGGTGTGCACACTGAACTGTTAGAATGAGTGTATCCCGGTGGAGGTGTGCACACTGAACTGTTAGAATGAGTGTGCCCACATGGAGGTGTGCACACTGAACTGTTAGAATGAGTGTGTCCACATGGAGGTGTGCACACTGAACTGTTAGAATGAGTGTGCCCACATGGAGGTGTGCACAATGAACTATTAGAATGAGTGTGTCCACATGGATATGTGCACACTGATCTGTTAGAATGAGTGTGCCCACATGGAGGTGTGCACACTGAACTGTTAGAATGATTGTGTCCACATGGAGGTGTGCACACTGAACTGTTAGAATGAGTGTGTCCCTCTGGAGGTGTGCACACTGAACTGTTAGAATGAATATGTCCACATGGAGGTGTGCACACTGAACTGTTAGAATGTGTCCACATGGAGGTGTGCACACTGAACTGTTAGAATGATTATGTCCACATGGAGGTGTGCACACTGAAATGTTAGAATGTGTCCACATGGAGGTGTGCACACTGAAGTGTTAGAATGATTGTGTCCACATGGAGGTGTGCACACTGAACTGTTAAAATGACTGTGCCCACATAGAGGTGTCCACACTGAACTGTTAGAATGAGTGTGTCCACATGGAGGTGTGCACACTGAACTGTTAGAATGAGTGTGCCCACATGGAGGTGTGCACGCTGAACTGTTAGAATGAGTGTGCCCACATGGAGGTGTGCACACTGAACTGTTAGAATGAGTGTGTCCCTGTGGAGGTGTGCACACTGAACTGTTAGAATGATTGTGCCCACATGGAGGTGTGCACACTGAACTGTTAGAATGAGTGTGCCCACATGGAGGTGTGCACACTGAACTGTTAGAATGAGTGTGCCCACATGGAGGTGTGCACGCTGAACTGTTAGAATGAGTGTGCCCACATGGAGGTCTGCACACTGAAATGTTAGAATGAGTGTGTCCACATGGAGGAGTGCACACTGAACTGTTAGAATGAGTGTGCCCACATGGAGGTGTGCACAATGAACTGTTAAAATGAGTGTGTCCACATGGATGAGAGCAAACAGATATGTTAGAATGAGTGTGCCCACATGGAGGTGTGCACACTGAACTGTTAGAATGATTGTGTCCACATGGAGGTGTGCACACTGAACTGTTAGAATGAGTGTGTCCCTCTGGATGTGTGCACACTGAACTGTTAGAATGATTATGTCCACATGGAGGTGTGCACACTGAACTGTTAGAATGAGTGTGTCCACATGGAGGTGTGCACACTGAACTGTTAGAATGGGTGTGCCCACATGGAGGTCTGCACAATGAACTGTTAGAATGAGTGTGTCCACATGGAGGTGTGCACCCTGAACTGTTAGAATGAGTGTGCCCACATGGAGGTGTGCACGCTGAACTGTTAGAATGAGTATGCCCACATGGAGGTGTGCACACTGAACTGTTAGAATGAGTGTGTCCACATGGAGGTGTGCACACTGAACTGTTAGAATGAGTGTGTCCACATGGAGGTGTGCACACTGAACTGTTAGAATGAGTGTGCCCACATGGAGGTGTGCACACTGAACTGTTAGAATGAGTGTGCCCACATGGAGGTGTGCACACTGAACTGTTAGAATGAGTGTGTCCACATGGAAGTGTGCACACTGAACTGTTAGAATGAGTGTGCCCACATGGAGGTGTGCACAATGAACTGTTAGAATGAGTGTGTCCACATGGATGTGTGCACACTGATCTGTTAGAATGAGTGTGCCCACATGGAGGTGTGCACACTGAACTGTTAGAATGATTGTGTCCACATGGAGGTGTGCACACTGAACTGTTAAAATGAGTGTGTCCCTCTGGAGGTGTGCACACTGAACTGTTAGAATGATTATGTCCACATGGAGGTGTGCACACTGAACTGTTAGAATGTGTCCACATGGAGGTGTGCACACTGAACTGTTAGAATGATTATGTCCACATGGAGGTGTGCACACTGAAATGTTAGAATGTGTCCACATGGAGGTGTGCACACTGAAGTGTTAGAATGATTGTGTCCACATGGAGGTGTGCACACTGAACTGTTAAAATGACTGTGCCCACATAGAGGTGTCCACACTGAACTGTTAGAATGAGTGTGTCGACATTGAGGTGTGCACACTGAACTGTTACAATGAGTGTATCCCTGTGGGGGTGTGCACACTGAACTGTTAGAATGAGTGTGTCCACATGGAGGTGTGCACGCTGAACTGTTAGAATGAGTATGCACACATTGAGGTGTGCACACTGAACTGTTAGAATGAGTGTGCCCACATGGAGGTGTGCACACTGAACTGTGAGAATGAGTGTGTCCCTGTGGAGGTGTGCACACTGAACTGTTAGAATGAGTGTGCCCACATGGTGGTGTGCACACTGAACTGTTAGAATGAGTGTGTCCCTGTGGTGGTGTGCACACTGAACTTTTAGAATGAGTGTGCCCACATGGAGGTGTGCACACTGAACTGTTAGAATGAGTGTGTCCACATGGAGGTGTGCACACTGACCTTTTAGAATGATTGTGCCCACATGGAGGTGTGCACACTGAACTGTTAGAATGATTGTACCCACATGGAGGTGTGCACACTGAACTGTTAGAATGAGTGTGTCCACATTGAGTTGTGCACACTGAACTGTTAGAATGAGTGTGTCCACATGGAGGTGTGCACACTGAACTGCTAGAATGAGTGTGCCCACATGGAGGTGTGCACACTGAACTGTTAGAATGAGTGTGTCCACATGGAGGTGTGCACACTGAACTGTTAGAATGAGTGTGTCCACATGGAGGTGTGCACACTGAACTGTTAGAATGAGTGTGCCCACATGGAGGTGTGCACACTGAACTGTTAGAATGAGTGTGTCCACATGGAGGTGTGCACACTGAACTGTTAGAATGTGTCCACATGGAGGTGTGCACACTGAACTGTTAGAATGAGTGTGCCCACATGAATGTGTGCACACTGAACTGTTAGAATGAGTGTGTCCACATGGAGGTGTGCACACCGAACTGTTAGAATGAGTGTGTCCACATGGAGGTGTGCACACTGAACTGTTAGAATGAGTGTGCCCACATGGAGGTGTGCAGACTGAACTGTTAGAATGAGTGTGTCCACATGGAGGTGTGCACACTGAACTGTTAGAATGAGTGTGCCCACATGGAGGTGTGCACAATGAACTGTTAAAATGAGTGTGTCCACATGGATGAGAGCAAACTGATCTGTTAGAATGAGTGTGCCCACATGGAGGTGTGCACACTGAACTGTTAGAATGATTGTGTCCACATGGAGGTGTGCACACTGAACTGTTATAATGAGTGTGTCCCTCTGGTTGTGTGCACACTGAACTGTTAGAATGATTATGTCCACATGGAGGTGTGCACACTGAACTGTTAGAATGAGTGTGTCCACATGGAGGTGTGCACACTGAACTGTTAGAATGGGTGTGCCCACATGGAGGTCTGCACAATGAACTGTTAGAATGAGTGTGTCCACATGGAGGTGTGCACACTGAACTGTTAGAATGAGTGTGCCCACATGGAGGTGTGCACACTGAACTGTTAGAATGAGTGTGTCCACATGGAGGTGTGCACACTGAACTGTTAGAATGAGTGTGTCCACATGGAGGTGTGCACACTGAACTGTTAGAATGAGTGTGCACACATGGAGGTGTGCACACTGAACTGTTAGAATGAGTGTGTCCACATGGAAGTGTGCACACTGAACTGTTAGAATGAGTGTGTCCCTCTGGATGTGTGCACACTGAACTGTTAGAATGATTATGTCCACATGGAGGTGTGCACACTGAACTGTTTGAATGAGTGTGTCAATCTGGATGTGTGCACACTGAACAGTTAGAATGATTATGTCCACATGGCGGTGTGCACACTGAACTGTTAGAATGTGTCCACATGGAGTTGTCCACACTGAACTGTTAGAATGAGTGTGTCGACATGGAGGTGTGAAAACTGAACTCTTAGTATGTGTGTGTCCACATGGAGGTGTGCACACTGAACTGTTAGAATGAGTGTGTCCACATGTAGATGTGCACACTGAACTGTTAGAATGTGTCCACATGGAGGTGTGCACACTGAACTTTTAGAATGATTGTGTCCACATGGAGGTGTGCACACTGAACTGTTAGAATGAGTGTGTCCCTCTGGAGGTGTGCACACTGAACTGTTAGAATGAGTGTGTCCACATGGAGGTGTGCACACTGATCTGTTAGAATGTGTCCACATGGAGGTGTGCACACTGAACTGTTAGAATGATTGTGTCCACATGGAGGTGTGCACACTGAACTGTTAAAATGACTGTGCCCACATAGAGGAGTCCACACTGAACTGTTAGAATGAGTGTGTCGACATGGAGGTGTGCACACTGAACTCTTAGAATGTGTGTGTCCACATGGAGGTGTGCACACTGAACTGTTAGGATGAGTGTGTCCACATGGAGGTGTGCACACTGAACTGTTAGAATGAGTGTGTCCCTCTGGAGGTGTGCACACTGAACTGTTAGAATGAGTGTGTCCACATGGTGGTGTGCACACTGAACTGTTAGAATGATTGTGCCCACATGGAGGTGTGCACAATGAACTGTTAGAATGAGTGTGTCCACATGGATGAGAGCAAACTGATCTGTTAGAATGAGTGTGCCCACATGGAGGTGTGCACACTGAACTGTTAGAATGATTGTGTCCACATGGAGGTGTGCACACTGAACTGTTAGAATGAGTGTGTCCCTCTGGTTGTGTGCACACTGAACTGTTAGAATGATTATGTCCACATGGAGGTGTGCACACTGAACTGTTAGAATGAGTGTGTCCACATGGAGGTGTGCACACTGAACTGTTAGAATGGGTGTGCCCACATGGAGGTCTGCACAATGAACTGTTAGAATGAGTGTGTCCACATGGAGGTGTGCACACTGAACTGTTAGAATGAGTGTGCCCACATGGAGGTGTGCACACTGAACTGTTAGAATGAGTGTGTCCACATGGAGGTGTGCACACTGAACTGTTAGAATGAGTGTGTCCACATGGAGGTGTGCACACTGAACTGTTAGAATGAGTGTGCCCACATGGAGGTGTGCACACTGAACTGTTAGAATGAGTGTGTCCACATGGAGGTGTGCACACTGAACTGTTAGAATGAGTGTGTCCCTCTGGATGTGTGCACACTGAACTGTTAGAATGATTATGTCCACATGGAGGTGTGCACACCGAACTGTTTGAATGAGTGTGTCAATCTGGATGTGTGCACACTGAACAGTTAGAATGATTATGTCCACATGGAGGTGTGCACACTGAACTGTTAGAATGTGTCCACATAGAGGTGTCCACATTGAACTGTTAGAATGAGTGTGTCGACATGGAGGTGTGAAAAATGAACTCTTAGAATGTGTGTGTCCACATGGAGGTGTGCACACTGAACTGTTAGAATGAGTGTGTCCACATGGAGGTGTGCAAACTGAACTGTTAGAATGTGTCCACATGGAGGTGTGCACACTGAACTGTTAGAATGATTGTGTCCACATGAAGTTGTGCACACTGAACTGTTAGAATGAGTGTGTCCCTCTGGAGGTGTGCACACTGAACTGTTAGAATGAGTGTGTCCACATGGAGGTGTGCACACTGATCTGTTAGAATGATTGTGTCCACAGGGAGGTGTGCACACTGAACTGTTAGAATGATTGTGTCCACATGGAGGTGTGCACACTGAACTGTTAAAATGACTGTGCCCACATAGAGGAGTCCACACTGAACTGTTAGAATGAGTGTGTCGACATGGAGGTGTGCACACTGAACTCTTAGAATGTGTGTGTCCACATGGAGGTGTGCACACTGAACTGTTAGGATGAGTGTGTCCACATGGAGGTGTGCACACTGAACTGTTAGAATGAGTGTGTCCCTCTGGAGGTGTGCACACTGAACTGTTAGAATGAGTGTGTCCACATGGTGGTGTGCACACTGAACTGTTAGAATGAGTGTGCCCACATGGAGGTGTGCACACTGAACTGTTAGAATGAGTGTATCCCTGTAGAGGTGCGCAAACTGATCTGTTAGAATGCGTGTGCCCACATGGAGGTGTGCACACTGAACTGTTAGAATGAGTGTGTCCACATGGAGGTGTGCACACTGAACTGTTAGAATGAGTGTGCCCACATGGAGGTGTGCAAAATGAACTGTTAGAATGAGTGTGTCCACATGGATGTGTGCACACTGATCTGTTAGAATGAGTGTGCCCACATGGAGGTGTGCACACTGAACTGTTAGAATGAGTATGTCCACATGGAGGTGTGCACACTGAACTGTTAGAATGTGTCCACATGGAGGTGTGCACACTGAACTGTTAGAATGAGTGTGTCCCTCTGGAGGTGTGCACACTGAACTGTTAGAATGATTATGTCCACATGGAGTTGTGCACACTGAACTGTTAGAATGAGTGTGTCCCTCTGGATGTGTGCACACTGAACTGTTAGAATGATTATGTCCACATGGAGGTGTGCACACTGAACGGTTAGAATGAGTGTGTCCCTGTATAGGTGTGCACACTGAAATGTTAGAATGAGTGTCCACATGGAGGTGTGCACACCGAAGTGTTAGAATTTGTCCACATGGAGGTGTGTACACTGAACTGTTAGATTGAGTGTGTCCACATGGAGGTGTGCACACTGAACTGTTAGAATGAGTGTGCCCACATGGAGGTGTGCACACTCAACTGTTAGAAAGAGTATGCCCACATGGAGGTGTGCACACTGAACTGTTAGAATGTGTCCACATGGAGGTGTGCACACTGAACTGTTAGAATGAGTGTGTCCCTGTGTAGGTGTGCACACTGAAATGTTAGAATGAGTGTGTCCACATGGACGTGTGCACACTGAACTGTTAGAATGACTGTGCCCACATTGAGTTGTGCACACTGAACTGTTAGAATGACTGTGCCCACATGGAGTTGTGCACACTGAACTCTTAGAATGACTCTGTCCTCATGGAGTTGTGCACACTGAACTTTAGAATGAGTGTGTCCACATGGAGGTGTGCACACTGAACTGTTAGAATGAGTGTGTCCACATGGAGGTGTGCACACTGAACTCTTAGAATGTGTGTGTCCACATGGAGGTGTGCACACTGAACTGTTAGAATGAGTGTGCCCACATGGAGGTGTGCACACTGAACTGTTAGAATGAGTGTGCCCACATGGAGTTGTCCACACTGAACTGTTAGAATGATTGTGTCCACATGGAGGTGTGCACACTGAACTGTTAGAATGAGTGTGTCCACATGGAGCTGTGCACACTGAACAGTTAGAATGAGTGTGCCCACATGGAGGTGTGCACACTGAACTGTTAGAATGACTGTGTCCGCATGGAGGTGTGCACACTGAACTGTTAGAATGAGTGTGTCCACATGGAGGTGTGCACACTGAACTGTTAGAATGAGTGTGCCCACATGGAGGTGTGCACACTGAACTGTTAGAATTAGAGTGTCCACATGGAGGTGTGCACATTGAAATGTTAGAATGAGTGTATCCCAGTGGAGGTGTGCACACTGAACTGTTAGAATGACTGTGCCCCCTTGGAGGTGTGCACAGTGAACTGTTAGAATGAGTGTGTCCACATGGAGGTGTGCACACTGAACTGTTAGAATGAGTGTGCCCACATGGAGGTGTGCACACTGAACTGTTAGAATGAGTATGCCCACATGGAGGTGTGCACACTGAACTGTTAGAATGATTGTGTCCACATGCAGGTGTGCACACTGAACTGTTAGAATGAGTGTGTCCCTCTGGAGGTATGCACACTGAACTGTTAGAATGATTGTGCCCACATGGAGTTGTGCACAATGAACTGTTAGAATTAGTGTGTCCCTGTGGAGGTGTGCACACTGAAATGTTAGAATGATTGTGTCCACATGGAGGTGTGCACACCGAAGTGTTAGAATTTATCCACATAGATGTGTGCAAACTGAACTGTTAGAATGATTGTGCCCACATGGAAGTGTGCACACTGAACTCTTAGAATGAGTGTGTCCACATGGAGGTGTGCACACTGAACTGTTAGAATGAGTGTGTCCACATGGAGGTGTGCACAATGAACTGTTAGAATGAGTGGGTCCACATGGAGGTGTGCACACTGAACTGTTAGAATGAGTGTGTCCACATGGATGTGTGCACACTGAACTGTGAGAATGAGTGTGCCCACATGGAGGTTTGCACCCTGAACTGTTAGAATGAGTGTGCCCACATGGAGGTGTGCACACTGAACTGTTAGAATGATTGTGTCCACATGCAGGTGTGCACACTGAACTGTTAGAATGAGTGTGTCCCTGTGGAGGTGTGCACACTGAAATGTTAGAATGATTGTGTCCACATGGAGGTGTGAACACTGAACTGTTAGAATGAGTGTGTCCCTGTGGAGGTGTGCACACTGAAATGTTAGAATGATTGTGCCCACATTTAGGTGTGCACACTGAACTGTTAGAATGAGTGTGTCCACATGGACGTGTGCAAACGGAACTGTTAGAATGAGTGTGCCCACATGGAGGTGTGCACACTGAACTGTTAGAATGAGTGTGTCCCTGTGAAGGTGTGCACACTGAACTGTTAGAATGAGTGTGCCCACATGGAGGTGTGCACACTGAACTGTTAGAATGAGTGTGTCCCTGTGGTGGTGTGCACACTGAACTTTTATAATGAGTGTACCCACATGGAGTTGTGCACACTGAACTGTTAGAATGAGTGTGTCCACATGGAGGTGTGCACACAGAACTTTTAGAATGAGTGTGCCCACATGGAGGTGTGCACACTGAACTGTTAGAATGAGTGTGCCCACATGGAGGTGTGCACACTGAACTGTTAGAATGAGTGTGTCCACATGGAGGTGTGCACACTGAACTGTTAGAATGAGTGTGTCCACATGGAGGTGTGCACACTGAACTGTTAGAATGAGTGTGCCCACATGGAGGTGTGCACACTGAACTGTTAGAATGATTGTGTCCACATGGAGGTATGCACACTGAACTGTTAGAATGTGTCCACATGGAGGTGTGCACACTGAACTGTTAGAATGAGTGTGGCCACATGGAGGTGTGCACACTGAACTGTTAGAATGAGTGTGCCCACATGGAGGTGTGCACACTGAACTGTTAGAATGAGTGTGTCCACATGGAGGTGTGCACACTGAACTGTTAGAATGTGTCCACATGGAGGTGTGCACACTGAACTGTTAGAATGAGTGTGTCCACATGGAGGTGTGCACACTGAACTGTTAGAATGAGTGTGCCCACATTGAGGTGTGCACACTGAACTGTTAGAATGAGTGTGCCCACATGGAGGTGTGCACACTGAACTGTTAGAATGAGTGTGCCCACATGGAGTTGTCCACACTGAACTGTTAGAATGATTGTGTCCACATGGAGGTGTGCACACTGAACTGTTAGAATGAGTGTGTCCACATGGAGGTGTGCACACTGAACAGTTAGAATGAGTGTGCCCACATGGAGGTGTGCACACTGAACTGTTAGAATGACTGTGTCCGCATGGAGGTGTGCACACTGAACTGTTAGAATGAGTGTGTCCACATGGAGGTGTGCACACTGAACTGTTAGAATGAGTGTGCCCACATGGAGGTGTGCACACTGAACTGTTAGAATGAGAGTGTCCACATGGAGGTGTGCACATTGAAATGTTAGAATGAGTGTATCCCAGTGGAGGTGTGCACACTGAACTGTTAGAATGACTGTGCCCACATGGAGGTGTGCACAGTGAACGGTTAGAATGAGTGTGTCCACATGGAGGTGTGCACACTGAACTGTTAGAATGAGTGTGCCCACATGGAGGTGTGCACACTGAACTGTTAGAATGAGTATGCCCACATGGAGGTGTGCACACTGAACTGTTAACTGAACTGTTAGAATGATTGTGTCCACATGCAGGTGTGCACACTGAACTGTTAGAATGAGTGTGTCCCTCTGGAGGTATGCACACTGAACTGTTAGAATGATTGTGCCCACATGGAGTTGTGCACAATGAACTGTTAGAATTAGTGTGTCCCTGTGGAGGTGTGCACACTGAAATGTTAGAATGATTGTGTCCACATGGAGGTGTGCACACCGAAGTGTTAGAATTTATCCACATAGAGGTGTGCAAACTGAACTGTTAGAATGAGTGTGCCCACATGGAAGTGTGCACACTGAACTCTTAGAATGAGTGTGTCCACATGCAGGTGTGCACACTGAACTGTTAGAATGAGTGTGTCCCTGTGGAGTTGTGCACACTGAACTGTTAGAATGAGTGGGTCCACATGGAGGTGTGCACAGTGAACTGTTAGAATGAGTGTGTCCCTGTGGAGGTGTGCACACTGAAATGTTAGAATGATTGTGCCCACTTGGAGGCGTGCACACTGAACTGTTAGAATGAGTGTGTCCACATGGACGTGTGCAAACGGAACTGTTAGAATGTGTGTGCCCACATGGAGGTGTGCACACTGAACTGTTAGAATGAGTGTGTCCCTGTGAAGGTGTGCACACTGAACTGTTAGAATGAGTGTGCCCACATGGAGGTGTGCACACTGAACTGTTAGAATGAGTGTGTCCCTGTGGTGGTGTGCACACTGAACTTTTAGAATGAGTGTACCCACATGGAGTTGTTGCACACTGAACTGTTAGAATGAGTGTGTCCACATGGAGGTGTGCACACAGAACTTTTAGAATGAGTGTGCCCACATGGAGGTGTGCACACTGAACTGTTAGAATGAGTGTGCCCACATGGAGGTGTGCACACTGAACTGTTAGAATGAGTGTGTCCACATGGAGGTGTGCACACTGAACTGTTAGAATGAGTGTGTCCACATGGAGGTGTGCACACTGAACTGTTAGAATGAGTGTGCCCACATGGAGGTGTGCACACTGAACTGTTAGAATGATTGTGTCCACATGGAGGTGTGCACACTGAACTGTTAGAATGTGTCCACATGGAGGTGTGCACACTGAACTGTTAGAATGAGTGTGCCACATGGAGGTGTGCACACTGAACTGTTAGAATGAGTGTGCCCACATGGAGGTGTGCACACTGAACTGTTAGAATGAGTGTGTCCACATGGAGGTGTGCACACTGAACTCTTAGAATGTGTGTCCACATGGAGGTGTGCACACTGAACTGTTAGAATGAGTGTGTCGACATGGAGGTGTGCACACTGAACTGTTAGAATGAGTGTGCCCACATTGAGGTGTGCACACTGAACTGTTAGAATGAGTGTGTCCACATGGAGGTGTGCACACTGAACTGTTAGAATGTGTCCACATGGAGGTGTGCACAGTCAACTGTTAGAATGAGTGTGTCCACATGGAGGTGTGCACACTGAACTGTTAG